>NC_142317.1:28519642-28820714 GCF_054855325.1 Carica papaya
ATGAAGTCGTTACAACTTCCATCTCTGAGGGCAAATACAGATTTTCAACTACCCAAGTGGAATGACCAGATCAGATATAGATACGATAATTTGCTCAGGCTCATTTCTTATTGGCCAAACCATGGTACGATCTATGACCACGGCCGTACCAGACATAGTGGCCTTAACTGATATCTATAGTCACGACATTATTTAGCACGTGTGACCCCTACAGATAGTGCGACACTAGTCTCATCAGAGGGTACGCCGTCATCCACTGGGAATGGTCCTCTTAAATCTTTTCAGACCAAATAGGGGAGGGGGAAATAGATACCCTAAAGGGCAAGGGGAACAGATAACCCTCAGAGATAAAAAGTCTAACGAGATACTTGATGTAATATGCATGTTAATACAGATACATTTCAGACCATATAGGTTTCATTCCACTTTTCTCTTTCTCTTTTATTTTATACTTTTTATTTTTACCAATTACATATTGTATCTATTACATGTAAATTCATCAAGTGTCTATAAATGACATAGCATGCTTGAAAACAAGAACAATTTGACTCATCTGAATATAGAGGCATACAAAACGGAGAAAATCACAATCATATTAAATTATCTTATCTAAAAATACTCTTTAAGATGTCGAATGAAATACTAAATTTTTTACCAAAACGTTGATGTTTTCTCCCTCACCGTTCTCATTTCTTTCTCTTCTTCTCTCACTAGACTACTATTTTTCTCTCTCTCTCTCTCTTTCTAAACCTTTAAAAAATAGAAGAATGGAAGTGTTGAGAGAAAGGGAAGGGGAGGGAAATTTATAAAATTTTAGAATTGTTGGATTCGCACAAAGTGGCAAATCTGGTGAAGAGAGAGGAGAAAAAGATGCTCCGCATGAAAAATGAGCGAGAAGGGCCTCCTCCACCAGTGGCGGTGGCGCACTGCCCAAAGTAGTGGAAGCGCACTACCTAAGGTGCTAGTGCTCCAGTCGGTGCGTTGTACACTAGCCTGCAGGTGCACATGTCTCCTGCCACGAGCGAAGGGGCTAGCATAAAGTCACACAACATCTTTGAAGCATAAGTTCATTACATTGTTGGCATCATCACTCTTATGACAAACAATGAAGTGTGTCATTTTACTAAATTGGTCCACTATAATGAAGATGATATCATTAGCCCTCTTGGTACCTTTACATGTACCTACAACACCCTAAATAGATATTTTTATTGATTTCGTGTAAGATATCTAGAGTTGACAAGTTATGTATTGACTACATATACGCTCAACATCCTTTTTCATATTAGGCTAGTAAAAGTGATCTTATAAGATATCTAGAGTTCTGGCTACCCTAAAATGTCCCATGAGCCCTCCACTATGCGCTTCGTGCACTAGTAACTCCCTAACTTAGCAATTTAGGACGAAAAGATTACTATCTTTAAGAAGGAAGCCAACATATCTATGGTGTTTTTGAAATGTGTAATATTCACACGCATGATAAATAGTGGCAAAATCTTTATCATTTTCATATATCTCCTTGATGTGCTCAAAACATAAGAACTTTGAGCTTAGGGTAGTGACTAAAGCATATCGCCGAGATAAGGCATCGGCGAAAATTTTATTTTTTTGCTTATTTATATTTAATCATGTAAGGGAACAACTCTATAAATTTTACACATTTACCATGTTGACAGTTGAGTTTTCCTTGTCCCTTCAAATGTTTTAAACATTTGTGATCGGTATGAATCGCGAACTCCATTGGTAGCAAGGTAAAAGAAATATCCTATTTCTCTGACCAAACAAACTTTACATCTTTTTTTACTAGTTCATTTAGAGGTATGGTTATAGTACTTAAATTCTTAAAAATATTTGGTAGAAGCTAGCCAACCCATGGAAACTTCTTATTTTGCTAGCATTAGTTGGTGTCGACCATTACCTGATGGTCTTGACCTTCTCTTCATCTACCTCAATGCCTTGTGCACTTACCACAAACCCTAGAAAGATCAATTTATCACTATAAAACACTCCTTAGCATTGGCGTCTAGTCGTTCTTTCCTAAGAACTTCAAGGATATAGTGGATATGCTGCAGATGATCCTCCAAGCTTTCACTATAGATTGATATATCATCAAAGTAGAAGACCATAAACTTACCAAGGAATAGTTTTAGAACATGATTCATAAGCCTCATGAAGGTACTAGCGGCATTGAAAAATACAAATTGCATTACTAACCACTCGTATAAGCCATAATTTATTTTAAAGGTCGTTTTCCACTCGTCCCTAATATTTATCCTAATATGGTGTACTTGCTTTTAAGATCTATTTTGGTGAAGATGGTAACTCTACTTAACTCATCTAACATATCATCTAGCCTAGGAATAAGGTTCCTATACTTCACTATTATCTTATTGATGACTCGACAATCAACACGCATCCTTTAGGAGTAATCTTTTTTGGGTACGAATGGCACGAGAATAACACAAGGACTTAGGCTCTCCCTAGAAATGTCCTTTCTCTAATAATTGCTCCACTTATAGTTGAAGCTCCTTTGTTTCCTCAGGATTACTTTTATAAGTGGGTTGGTTTGGAATTGTGGCTACAGGGACGAAGTCAATTTGATATTGATTCCCTGAATGGGTGGAAGGTTATCCGATATTTCCTCCAGTAGGACATCTTTGAACTCCTATAAAAGAGACACAATATTACTAGGTAGGCATGGGTCTAGGTTAGCTATACTCAAATAAACCTACCTATACCTTAGGATGATTAGGCTTTTCCTTTCACAAATTGCTCGCCTAAACTCTCTCTCTTTCCATAAAGGATCTCCATTGTCTCTCTCCCCTTTCCGTCCCTACCTTAGAATATATATTAAAAGCTTTTTGGACTTTGATCTGATCCTCATATACCTCTTGGGGTGACAGAGGCGTAAGAACATGAGTCAGGCCATCCTTTTGAAATGAGTAACAGTTAGTATACCTACTGTGTTATAGTTTCTTGTCAAATTACCATGGTTTCTTGAAGATCATATGGCTAGCATGCACTGACACAACATCACATTATATTGTGTCTGTTACTTGCCAATGGCAAAAGACACCATAAATTGTTTAGTGACCTTTACTTTCCCATAATCATTCAACCACTAGAGCCATTATGGATTAGGGTGGTCTTTGCATGTCAACGCCAATCTCTCCACAAGCAAGGTGCTTTCCACATTGGTATAGCTTCCTCCATTGATGATCATACTACACACCTTGTTGTTGATTAGGTAGCAGGTGTGGAATATGTTCTCCCTTTGCTCGTCATCCTCACCTTTACTATGTAAGTTAAGAGTTTTTTGGATGACGAGTACATTACTCCAACAGGGAGTTCCTTCAATCACTTGAGATATCATGAAGTACTTGTAAAAAAAGGTTAATTAAAGCAAATAAATTCTCTCCCTCACCTTCACTCATGTTTACCCCACTACTTCTGTAACTATAGCTTTTTCTATTAAACTAAGCTCCAAAATCGAGTCCACTTAAAGTGGATTTGCATGTGTTGTCACAAAGTATATCAAAGGTTAAATGGTGGTTTGTTTTTAAGAAGGACAAGTTTAAAATGAAAAACGATGTAGTGCAATTACAATACTGGAAAGGTAAACATGAAGCAAACGGTTTTTGCTCACGGGTGTGAGTCAGTCTTCCCTTTGCTTATGTGACAGAATGAACAAAAGTTTTTGCACAAACCTGGTATGATTTTTCTACTGTTTATGAATCAAAGTTTTTCCTCACACTGACAGGCAGTTAATCTTCTTTTATTTTGTTTTGAATGCAAACAAATTGCCAATTTCCTTATTATCGGGATATTTTTGGTTTTTAATATATTTAATTAATTTTTTTACTAAAGGATAAACAACAATCACTTGAATGGGATTGATGGTATGTGTTCAAATGGCATGCAAACAACAGTTAGTAATAGGATGAATTACAGCTAATCTATACGAAAACAAAAATGCTAAAGCAAATTAACAAAGAGGCTCTCTAGGAGTTTAGCTCTAATACCAGATGACGTGGGAGGAACCTAGAAGGACCGTAATACAGCCAGAAACTCATTCCACATGTAATCAGATAACTTTAATAGCATAGAGAATTTATTTGCTTCCACACTCACCAAAGATGTACTATAAAAACAAGATAATCAAGACTTAAAATGAGGAAAAGAAAGATGCGATAGACTTGCCCAATAAGTCAATCCCAACTTCTTGACTCTTGCAAGAATTCAGAAAGCTCCCTAACTTTGAAGAACTTGAAGACACTCACAAAATTAGTGAAGCTAATTTTAAAGAAAACCTAAAGCTTAAACTTTATTAATTTTCTTAAAGTTGCGATTACATAGCTATAACTAAAGCCTTTATATAGGCTTTTATTGCTTTATTCTACTAAGAGTAGAATCGAAGAACTTAATAAATTAATTAATCTAATCCTAATCTGAACAGGAAACAAAAACAACAATTAAATTAAAACATAAAACTCCTTTGGTTTAATGGTTTTTTCTTCTACAGGTGTGGTTTCCTTGTTGTAATTGACCTCATTTCTTGAGTTTCCTTTATCTTCTAGAACTCTAGTAAGTTGTATTCCATGGAGCAAGCATCTTCTTTTTGGATTAGGAATGATGGAGGAACTATGAGACTATTCTCCTTGTTGGTGGTTGATTCCCCAATGGCTTCTCCTCCTCTACCTCGATTCTGGCACTTTACAGGGTTAGGATTATTCCTGGCTTGTTCTTCACTTTGGATTCTATAATCCTCTTTTTTTAAAACATGGAGGACACTTTTTCCTCTTCACTATCGGATTCCTCAAGCACCAACCCCTTTGCCTGTGTAGCTTGCAATGTTTCTCTTTTTTCTTCTTAGTCGTGTGGATCACGGGTCAGATTTGAGCTTGGTAAGCTCTTGAGCTGCTTCTTGGGTCACAATCCATTTATTCCTTAACCTTTTAGGACCGAGCTTGGGCTCAAGTTTCTCTATTTAGTGCAAATCGAGCTCAGATAAGTCGTTTGGGCTGCACCTCTTGGATAAGGCCCATGAGCCTCTGGTCTTTGGGTCTTGTTCTCTTGAGTTAGACATCTCTTATGGATCTTGGATAGGGTTTGGGCTTGAAGCAACTTCTGTACTTCATAAAGGCAAGTTTGCTGCAGCTCAACCCAATATCTCGTGGGTTTCCTCCTGTGGGTAGGACACCTTATGTGCATGGGAATAGGACTTTGTGTCCTCATAAGAATCATGTCAACAAGTGCCAAGAATCCCATGGGTCTTCTGCTTCCTTTGAGACTCTCCTCTGAATGTAAAAGTTGGACTCTAGGATATTAAATCACTACTCTTACTTTTTCTCAACTTTAGAATGCCTTTCCCCTTCTTCCCCCACCCCTAGTTATACGAGAGGGATGTCCATGTAAGTTGATAGGCATGGGAGAGGAGGTAAACATAGATTGGCCACTTAAACCTCATCAAGCTTCATCTTTATCCTTATCTCTTTCTTTCCTTAGCTTTGAAGTAATTCTAGATAATTCTAAACTTATCCAATCTCCTTCCATGTCTTATCCACCTTTCAAGAGCTTCTATACCAAATTTGGGCTCCATTAAATTTTTTTTGGGCTACCTTAGGCCCACCTAAACCCATAAGGCCTAAAACCGCACTCCATGCACATATCTTCACTTCAAACAGCCATAATGCTCTTGATTCTTAATGTGTTTTTGGCCCATTTTAGTTTCACTTGTTCTTCATGGTTTTAGCTACTTATTGACAAAATTGGGGCTCTAAACGACCATATTTGGTCAATTTAAGGTTCACCTAAGGCTTAAAAAGTCCAAACCTCACTCAAAGTTAGCCCCATGCCTAAATCCTTACTACAAAACTCCATAACTTGCTAACTTTTTAATATTTTTGGGAAAACATGTGCTTAACATGTTATATAGTAGGCATCTACCACTTAGTTTTCATTTGGGGTTCATCCAAGTCCATTTGGCCCACTTATAGCCCAAACAAGCTCAAAAGGTCAAAATTGTCCTCCATGTGCATGCCTCTTGGGTTTGGCCTCATTTCTCCCAACATTTCTTCTATTGATAGTTTTCTTTTCCAATAAAATTCTTCCTTGATGTCTTGTCTAGCACTCAGCTAAATTTGAGCCTCCAATCCTGTGTATTTTGATCTCGGGACCTAAATCAAGCTAAAAGGGCCAATTTGAGCTTCTCGAGGGATTTCTCTATCAATTCTTCACCTGATTATTTTCTCACATCCCAAAGCTTTTTCTTGCATTTGAAAATGTCATTCTAACCTCAAAAAGTGTTCTCGAGTATAGAAAACTTAGTTTCCCCTATTGAGGAAAAAACTCTTCTTGAGGATTCTAGTTATCTAAATATTTTTGTCTTTACATTGTTTGACTTGAAACTTGATTCTTAACCTTAATATATCTCCCTTTATACATAAACACACCTAATAGCACAAGAAATTAGATCAAAAAAATTTGGGATCTTACATCCTCCATCCTTAAAAAGAAATTTGGTCCTCCAAATTCGACCAATTAGGGTCACGATGGGTGTGAGTCCTTGACCTTCTAATAGATGGTATCTATACGGTCTCCCATATGGTTTATATGGTGCTACTACATGACTTATTCAATAACAACTTAAGAGCTTATGTTAAGTTTCGAAGATCTCAATGCCAACCAACTTAAGGAAAACAAGTGTTTAAGGAAAAGTGTGTTTAGAATAATGTTGGAATTAGTCAACAGTGTATCCTTTACCCCTTGTTTTCAATCATCAGTTTTATTTCCCATTATCCCCATTATCTACCACCATCCCATTTTATTTTAGTTGCCTTAGAAGTAGAAAGTAGTAGGTAGTAGCTTTTGTATTTAAAGGCTATAAGTTTAATGAATGGGGTTCAAGTGTGGTTTATTCTCACCCAAAGAGAAAATCTTTACCGAAAAATTAATTAACTTATGGCTGGGACTTATCTGTTGGTATCAAAGCTAGATTATCAAAATGGCCTCCAATAAAGAATGCATTGAGAATCTC
This sequence comes from Carica papaya, assembly GCF_054855325.1. Classification (NCBI taxonomy): domain Eukaryota; kingdom Viridiplantae; phylum Streptophyta; class Magnoliopsida; order Brassicales; family Caricaceae; genus Carica; species Carica papaya. The sequence goes on from NC_142317.1 coordinate 28,526,679, forward strand.
AAAACTGGCATAAGCGCTCTGCAAGACCATGTTAGCCAAATGGAACTTGGCACGACCAACAAGCTCCGCATGATCGAGGAGACTCTCCAACGGTTGACATAAGCGGTCATATCCCTATAAAAATGCTTCAGTAGCAACTAGCTGAGCTACCAGATTCAAACGCGAATGGTCCAGGATGATAGACTCGGCAGAGACAAAGAAAGGTCACCATTCTACTCCAAAGTGACCCAACTAGAGTTCCCATCTTTCATCAGTGTAGATCCCACCGAATGGCTCAATCCTACCAACCAATTTTTTGACTTCCAAACAATGTCTCTGCAGCATCAAGTCGCCTTAGCCTCCTCCTTCCTTGAAGGAGAAGCCAATTGTTGGTGGCAGTGGCTGAGCAAGACCTTCTGTGAAGAGGGTTGCGAGATAAGTTGGGCCACAATTGAAGAAGAATTATGGGCTAGGTTTGGGTCAAAAGAATATAATGACTTAGACAAAGCCCTGTCCTGTATTAAATAAACTGGCCCATTACGTTATTACCAAAGAGAGTTTGAGCGCTTGGGCAACCGAGTCCATGGGTGGACCCAAAAGTTGCTAATTAGTGCCTTCATTAGTGGGCTCAAGCTTGAACTCATGGAGGGGATCTGTATCTTTAGGCCCAAGACTTTGAAGGAAACCATCAGTCTGGCCTGTATGCGAGAGGAGCAATTGGACCGTCAAAGTAGGCTGAACTGTACGAGGTAAACTCAACCTGACAAGCGGGCATCCTCCCTATCTGATCAGCCTCTACAAGCCTTGGTAGTGACAGTTGCAACCCCTAAGTGGTTATCCTAGGAGGAAACGCAACACCGATGAGCACAAGGTCTGTGCTTTAACTTTGGTGAAAAATTTTCAATCGGCCACAGATGTCACCAATCCCAACTATTGCTTTTGGAAGGCAACAGAGAAGAAAAAGACACCTAGCACAAGGCACCTAGATAAATGGAAAACCAAGAAGCATGGGTATTAAAAGAACTGCAAGACCAATTCATCAACTTAAACCTTGAGGACAAGACTCTTCTTCTGGTGAGGAGCGATGATAGGCCTCAAAATATCTGCAGCAAAGATAATCATGGGGTGTTGAAGACCTGATCGCAAACAGCAACACAACAAAAGACAGGAGCAGGAAAATCGGTCCACACAGCCTCAACCTCCAACTCCAGTACAATCTTCATTTTTCATTTAGCATTTTATTTTGAATTTCATCCTTATATGTTCCATGTAACTAGGAAGAACATTGCTATAATTTTATGTATTTAAAGGCTGTAATTTGGGAATAAAAGGTAGCTGAGAATCAATAAAATCTTATGGTATTTTTCTCACCAAAAGTAGAAAAACTTTACCATTTCCTTAAGCTCTGACTGGGACCTAACAATTGGTATCAGAGCAATGTCTACTAACAAAAAAAGAATTGAAAATCTGCAAGTCAGCATGGGCAGACTGTAGGATAGCCTTAGCCAGATGGAGGTGAGATTTGCCAATAAGTTCAACTAGATTGAAGACACCCTCAAGCAACTAACAAACACCTTACTATTAAACTACGTAGGTTCCAGCAGCAACACACTAGGCCAGTCTGGCCAAATGCGACCATATCATAATGAGCTCAAATCATTCATGCAAAGTGTGACTTACATAATATCCAAAGCAATATCTAACGGGTCTCCTCTTTGTTACATAATATCCAAAGCAATATCTAACGGGTCTCCTCTTTGTTACATAATATCCAAAGCAATATCTAACGGGTCTCCTCTTTGTTACATAATATCCAAAGCAATATCTAACGGGTCTCCTCTTTGTGTTGCTTACACGTATGGTGAATCATTTGCAAAGAAGGCGTATCCTAATTGTGAAGATGTTCTTTGCAAGCAGTTTGACACTGCTTTTGAAGCTATCGAGTGGTGGCTTGTGGAACGTGTTGTCTTGACAATTGAGAATTCTTTAGGGGAGAGCTTTAACAAAAGGCTAACCTTCTCCACAATAAAGAACAAAAAAGCCTGGGAAGGGAGGGAAGGAAGCTGAGGGAGAGTACTGGAAAAAAAATATATGGGAAGGAAGGTAGGCAGATCGTGTTAGAAGATTGAGCACTGTGTTGCACAAAGACTTGAGACAAAGAGTTGTGCTGTGAAAAAAAACTATAAGAGGCTGTAAGGAACCAGAAATAATACTCTTGAAGAGTGGCGAGTAGATGGCCTTTAACAAGTGTTCTCAAGTGGTGATGATGTGGCATTTCTTTTAATTTTTTTTATGAACTATGGATGTAAAGGGGCAATTAAATGTAGTAGCATGGTCCAAAAATTAGACACATCCTTGGATAAAGTTCTGGATGAAGTTCTAGACAAACTAAAGAAAATTCAAAGCATCAAGGAAGATGGCCGAAGAAGATGCCATAAGTTGGTTGTTTGAACCTTGAGGATAAGGTTCTTGAACAAGGGAGGAGTAATGTTAAGTTTTGAAGATCTCAATGCTAACCAACTTAAGGAAAACATGTGTTTAGTTTAAGGAAAAGTGTGTTTAGAATAATTGTGGAATTAGTCAACAGTGTATCCTATATCCCTTGTCTCCCATCATTAGTTTTATTTCTCATTATCCTCATTATCTACCACTATCCCATTTTGTTTTAGTTTCCTTACAAGTAGGAAGTAGTAGGTAGTAGTTTTGTATTTAAAGGCTACAAGTTTAATGAATGGGGGGTCAAAAATTTGTTGTTCAACTATGGTTTATTCTCACCCAAAAAGAAAATCTTTACGAAAAAATTAATTAGCTTCTGACTGTGGCCTATCACTTTATCTCCAAAAATATATCTCATCTAGTTCTTCACTAAGACTTGAAATTCTTGTTTCCTCAATTACTTGTAAAATGAATATCTCTACTGTATGTAGCTTATGGTGATTCTATTGCAATTCTTTATTCACCTAAAGGATAACAGTCATTTATCTCTTAGTAATGGAATCATAACTCCTTTTCTTCTCTTGAAATTCCAATCTCATTCTTATATTCTCTGGTTTTCATAAATACTCCCAAGTTGGTTAATTATTTTTTAACTCCCAAAATAAGAGTACAATCATTAAGAACATGCTTCCAAATGTAGTGATGTCCAGGTGGTCTCTAAATAATAACTCGATAATTGATCAAGTGCTCACATAGTCTTTAATCTTTAGATAATCAAGTACGATACTCTTCATAATGATATATTAGACTTTACGGCTGTTAATTTCTTCTACATGATCTCACCATCATATTCATGTTTGTATACTCCTAAAATAATCGAGCACCAAAAAGTCACTTGTCTATGTTTTTTTACTCCCAAAAATTAATCTTGTGGAAAATGGTTCAATATTCTCCCGAATGAAGACTTTTTTCTTTTCTCAATGAGTTGATATGCTTGCAACTTACTCTTTTTAGTTAAGTTGTATAGATCCTTAACTTTTCAAGGTCTATTCTCTCCATTCAATTCTGTTACGATTTCATCATGGCTCTTTGATTTCTTTTAGAACCTTATTCTCAAGCTTTTAGTTTTCTAACGCTTCCATATACTTCCAAAATGGGGCATCTCTTTTCTGACTTCCAAAAATATAAAGGTGGATTAAGGAACTTATCTACACTTGGTAACACAGTATACTATTAACATCAAGTTTATCTAGTAGGGGTGACTCCCAAAATCTCAATCATTGATCAGGTTCTTCTAAGGTCTTTTAGTATAGAATTCCTTATTATCGGGACTTATTAGGATCTTTAATAGTGGAGTCCACTAAAGATCTTGGTAAGATAAGTTACACTCGACAATTGATTCTATCTCTCCAAGGTTAAGTATTATGAACGCCCAAAGACTTTAAATGATCACTCTTAGAGGGCATGACTAGTAAATGTTTAGTTTCCAGGGTGATCTCCCCTATATTACCTTGTTCACCTGCTTGTATCCACTTAGGAAATCTAAGAAACATACAAGTCTAATTTAGGTAATATCCAGAGTAATGTCTGACCATTTGCTTCAACTTAAAAATGGAAAATAGGTCCTAATAGTTGTCTTACTATTAGTTGTTGTCCTCAAGGGATTTTTCTTCCTCATAGCCTTATCATAATGATAAAGGCTTATTAGGTAAAAGATTTTCTACTTATTTTTTTCCTTGGTAAATTTAAGCAATTCTCTTTTTGTAGATTATTTGATACTTTAAGGACTTCCACTAGGGTTTTGCTTCGCCTTTAGGCTATTGTTTAGTCTTGCTCTAGTGGAGACTAGGTGTTCCATTCATCATCTTTGCTTGGCTTTTAAGTGAAGCCATACGTTACTTTACTCTAGTTTGTCACGGTCTTGTTCATTATAGGTCATTTCCTTATGACTTTGGGTTGTTTGGATCCTTTCCTCTTATTGTATCCTTTATTTCACAAACGTTTTTAGAAGAAGTTCCAAAAAGTCTTCTAATTTCATATATTTCCATGGCAGGCAAGTACACTTAACAACTATCTTATTACTATCCATGCATGTTTCCATATTCCTGAGGAGGATTTATAAAAAAATGCTCTATTGGTTTTAAAGGTGCCATCTTATTTAACTCAATTCTTAATTGATATACTATTCTTTCTTGTTGGGTCAGTGCCTAACAAGTTTGGTCATGTTTTCTAATAATACTTGTCTATTCTTATCTCAAAGGTCCAAAGGTGTCATTTCACTTTATTAGGAAAATAATTATAGGAATATGGTTTGCTTATAATCCTTAAATGAGTGATAATATATCTCCTCTTGGGTTCTTGACTTATTTCTTACTTGAATTAAAGGGCAATCCTTACAGTGGCACTGTACACTTCTACGGCTGAAATAGTCCTTAGGAAGGTGTTAAAAACATTCTTTCCTAATAGCTAGAGCTTTGTCTTTGATAAACATAATAGCTTATATCCTCAAAGACACATGCATTATCTTTCACAATATAAGAATTTTAGATGTTCATTCCTTCAAAACATAATAATTTTGACCTTAATAATATCACTAGGATGTGTACTCTTAATTTTTTTTCTCCCATTATATCATTTTCGTTCCAACTATGAAAAGAAACAATAAGAATTTAGGGATGAAATAAAAAATTTAGCATCTTGATCAAGCATTCATACTTAACAAAAAAAAAAAAGAATTAAGGATCACATTTTTCGTGAAGCCTAAACTTTTGAATATTAGGAAAAATATTCTATTGTTTAATAAACTATTGTGATAAAATCAAAAAAATAAATTCAACTTTACTACAGTTTTTTTATGTAGACCATATGTGTACATAAAAAATGAGAAACATCTTTCGCTTTGAATTTAAAAGATTAACTCATTTTTGTTACGTATTTTTTATTCTTAAATCACTAATTTAAAATAAAAAATTATTAAGTGATTGTGATCCTCTAAGTTTTGTTTCTGTAATTTTTTAACAAAAATTTATGGTGTCATACTTATATGATTGACATATTTATTTATATTTTGAAGCATTTAACACTTAATTATCTAATTATAATCAATTATTAAGGTAATAACTATACAGAGATATGTATAGTATGGTAAAGAAATGTGAAGAAGGTAGACTTTGTTAACCATTATCATTAAATTAGTTTTCTAAATAAAAAAATTGCAAAATTGAAAAATAGTTAGCAGAAAATATTCCAAGTTATTCCATCTATCTGATTTTCCTTCCTTCACTTTTCCTTTTGAGCTTTATTGTTCCATTAGCACTCACCATCTTCTAAAAATTGAAAAAACATTATAAAATTAAATAAATTGTTAGAGGATTTTTTAGATTAAGAAGACTAGAAAATTGAGTTTTTGTTTCTTATAATTTTAAAAAAATATATTGTACAAAGAAAATAATCTATTGATTTTAATTTATGTGATGTGATTTAACAATCTTAATATCTATTAGGCAAGACAAGTAAAGGAACTGATATCCAAGAAATTTGAGCAATTAGGAAATTCCTGGATGTCTTCCCTGATGACCTACCAGGATTGCTTGTAGATCAAGAAGTGGAATTCGCCATCGATCTTAAGCCAAGTACTCAATCAATTTCATTGGCCCCATACAGGATGGGTCGAATTGCAATAAAGGAGTTGAGGAAGCAAGTTCAAGAACTTTTGGATAAGGGTTTCATATAGTATATTGTGTCCCTTTGGGGTTCTCCAGTCACATTTGCAAAGAAGAATGACAAGACATTGAGATTGTGCATAGATTAGAGGGAGTTAAATAGAGTTACAATCAAGAATAAGTACCCTTTCCCTAGAATTGATGATCACTTTAGCCATTTACAGGGTGCACCGGTCCTTTCTCAGATTGACTTACATTCGAGGTATCATTGATAAAGATAAAAGCTGAAGACATTCTAAAGAGAGCTTTTTGGAGTAGGTACGTGCATTATGAATTTCTTCTCATACCGTCTGGGTTAACAAATATACCTGCAATCTTCATGGACCTGATGAATAAGCTCTTCAGACAATTTTTGGATCAATTTGTCATACTCTTCATTGATGACATCTTCATCTACTCTAAGAGCAAGGAGGAACATGTTTTGTATCTAGCTCAAGTTTTGTAAGTTCTAAGAGAAAAGAAGTTGTATGCAAAGTTGGTTTTTTACTTGATCAGGTTGTCTTTCTGGGACATGCAATATCAAAAGATGGTGTGTTAGTGGATCCCTAAAAAATTGAGACCGTGTTAAATTGGGAACAACCTACTACAGTTAAGGATATCAGAGGATTTTTAGGATTAGTTGGGTATTACCATAGATTTGTGTAGGGATTCTCTAAAATTGTAGCTCTTCTTACTTGGCTTACAAAGAAGGATGTCAAATTTGAATGAGATAAAACATATGAGAGAAGTTTCACAAAGCTCAAGACATGGTTAACCACTACGCCTATATTGGCTCTACTGAATGGAGTTAGTGGATATACAATATACAGTGATGCGTCTTATCAGGAATTAGGATGTGTACTGATGCAGCATGGACGAGTCATAACTTATGGGTCAAGATAATTGAAGATACATGAACAAAATTAACCAACTCATGACTTAGAGCTTACTGCAATTATTTATGCCTTGAAACTCTAGTGTCATTATTTGTGTGGTGAGACATTCGAGATCTATACTGACTATAAAAGTTTGAAATATATTTTTACTTAGAAGGATCTCAACATGCGCTAGAGTTGAAGGATGGAACTCCTAAAAGATTATGATTGTAAGATCTTGTATCATCTAGGCAAGAGTAATATAGTAGCTGATGCACTTAGCAGAAAGAATGTAGGTACACTGGCTTCCATAATGGTTTCTAAGTGGAAGTTGTTACAGGCTATGCGGGAAATTCAACTTCATGGTTAGGCTAAAGGTGTTTATTTAGCGAGTTTAAGTGTCCAACCTACAATACTTCAATAGATCAGAGATGCCCAATTGACTAACTCCCCATTGTTGGCCATTAGGAATGATAAAGAGCAAGGTTTGAAGCCAGAGTTCAAAGTGTCAGATGATGGGTTACTCAGATTTAATGACAGGGTGTGTGTTCTCAATAATGATGAACTAAAAAAAGGCATTTTGATTAAGGCTCATTGCTCCAAATTTTCCATGCATCCAGGTACTATTAAAATGTATCAAAATTTGAGATTCTTGATTTGGTGGAATGGCATGAAAAAAAGACATCACTGAGTATGTTTCCAAATGCCTTACTTGTCAACAGGTGAAAGTAGAACAATAGCATCCTGTGGACTCCTCCAACCTTTGCCAATTCTCGAGTGGAAATGAGAACATATCACCATGGACTTCGTGATTGGATTGCCAAGGACTCAAGCATGCCACAATGCTATCTGGGTGATTGTGGATAGGTTAACCAAGTCCTCCCACTTCCTGATAGTGAAAATGATAGACTCCTTGGACAAGTTAACTAGAACTTATATCCATGAGATTGTAGACTAAATGGGATTCTTGTTTTAGTGGTGTCTAATAGAGACCCTAGATTTACCTCCAGGTTTTGGACAAGTTTTCAGTAAGCCATGGGCAGGCAATTATCCTTCAACACTGCTTTTCATCTTCAAACAAATGGACAATCTGAGAGAACCATTCGTACATTGGAGGATATGCTACAAGTATGTGTTTTAGACTTTGGTGGATCTTGGAATAATCATTTGCCACTAATAGAATTTTCTTATAAAAATAGTTACCAGACAAATAGAATTTATTTTATTTGAATTAACAAATTGGTTCAGGATGCCGACGGGACCTTCGACTTTAATTTATAAATTCTTTCAATGTTTTGTTAAAATTATTCTTTATATTTTTTATGTTTTATTATGCAATGTTCTTAAGATTTTTGTGTATTATTTTATCGCTTCATTATATTTTAAATTAAATTAGGAATGAATATTAAAAGGAGATATGTTGAGAAGGAAATAAATTTACAATGTAATTAAAGTTATGAGTAAATATGATAATGAAAGTTAAGTATGAATTAGGGGATTTAAATATGGTTAGTGAGTAGAGTTAGAAATATTTGAGTAACATAGTAGATTTGAATTAAATTAGAGATATCGAAAATAGAGAAGATCAAGTTAGGAAAGGCAAAAAAACAAGTTAGTAGTAAACCATAGGAGTAAATTGATCCTAGAGTAGCAACCTTAATAAGGAAATAATAGAAGTGAGAAAGAATCCTAAAAGATTTAAAAATCAATTTAACGAGTATCAAGGAGGGGAGTGTGTGCACATAGCTAATTTGGTAAGTGAAGTGTGGTGAACCCTACCCATGGATATATCCTCAGCCATATGTGGATGGGAAGTCTCGTACATATCTGTCCCGTGTTCAGGTGTATGTATAAAGTGATAAGTGATGCTCAATGCATAACTATTCCGTGTTTGGGTGCAATAGGGAAGTGAAAGTGATAAAGTGATGTGATATATCGTCGTGGTAAAGGAGATCCTTAATGCCCTCATTGATGCTAGAAGAAATGACATCGTGCAATGAAACTATTTGTTAATAAAACAAAAAATGAATAAAAATGAACCTAGAACTAAGTATCAAGAATATGGTATAGAACACAATTGAGATGTAATGTTCAATGAAGTGTTTAGGCCCTTAAAGGGCGAATGATAAGAAAAATTGCAATATGATGTAGTGACATGTTGTGTCATAATGAGTGAAGAATGGATCGTAATATGTGAATAATATAAACAAGAAATTAGTGAGGAATTACAGTGTGTTGAAACCATAGGGATAGGGAAAAGTGAATTGGAATTGTAATTGTTCGTTATGGGAAAAATTTGAAATAGATGGTAATTAATTCATGAATAAGATGACAAGTAGATCTGACTAACAAGTATAATCTCGGCATCACATATTTTTAAGGAAAGAATGAAATGTACTTTAAAATCTCTCCCGTCGGATGTTTTATGTTTTATACAAACTTAAATGAGGTTATTTTATCATTTGATGGTACTTACCCACTTACTGATCTTGTTAGCTCACCCTATTTATTATTCATTTTTTTCAGATCAAGACACCTAAAATTCCTCTCCTAAGCAGTGAAGGGGAATCCTAGTGGATCTATTTATCTTACTTTAGTAAGACTTATGATTTTTTATTTTGTTTATTGCAAGTATTTATTTCGAATGTTAGACCAACTTCATAAATTTTAAATATTTAATTTAAAGAGATAAGGGATGTGATTTCTATTTTAAATTGTTGCACGAGGTTATGTTGTTAGGTTTTTTCATCATAAATGCACCTACATCATATGTATTATACATAAACATGCCTACACAATAACCATAATATATACATCTTATATGCACGGTCCTCGACTTAAATGAATATATGTATACACACAACACATACAACATAGGTATACTTCATATTTGCACGAGGCATGTATGTATTCCATAGCATGCACATACAAGTTATTCACTCATATCCACTAACAATAAATATAAATACAACATACAACATACAATTAAATATATATATATATATGCATCATGACAACTCAGTAACTAGATGGCACAAAAACTGCATATACACCCTAGTGACAATATGCGCACATAAACATAAATAATGCACAACATAATATAGATCTCCAATCATATGCAACATACAATTAAATACATCATACAACATACAATTAAATATATATATATATATGCATCATGACATCTCAGTAACTAGATGGCACAAAATCTGCATATACACCCTAGTGACAATATGCACACATAAACATAAATAATACACAACACAATATAGATCTCCAATCATATGCAATTGCACACACACATGATGAGTTCGTGAAAATCATGTTAGAAAACTTAAATAATTTGAAAGGTCTTAAACAATTCATCTTAATAAAAAATAAAGTTTTATAAAAACCTAGAGGCCTATGAATGAGACTAACCAAATCCCTTAACTACAATCGAATCGGAAAAAATGTCAGAATTCTTATTGGGTCATATCTACGCTCTCCTCTAAATATGGTAGTATTTAGATAATTCCCTCTTTTGCAAAGAGAAAATACATTAGTTAGATGACAAACACTTATGGAAATAATTAAAATACAAAAGCAGATCAAGATTTTATCATAGACACATGATCTTGGTCAGCGAAATCACCACACGCATGTCCCTAGTTCACCATGCACCGTCATTGGAGCATCGCCACTAGAGCGCCACTACCAAACCACCTCACGCTGCCATAAAATATCATAAAACGAGCCGCACACCCAAACTCGACATAGATTTGATGAAATATGCTAAGGACGCAATTGGAAGTTTTAATAAATTAAGAAAAATGGACGATAGGAACTCAATTGGAAAGTTGTTGAGAAATTTAAAGTTGTATAATCAACGACCATGATTTATTCTTTAAATTTAAACGGTTTATATTTAATTAGAGAGGCTATAAATATAACTAAGGTTTTTTTTTTTAAATTTTAGCAACAAAAAAACCCTAAGAGAATTAGGAGTCGTTGGCCAAGGAAGGAAGGAGAGAGAAAGTAGTCGTGTGAGCTCACTTTTGGCAGCGTACCACTGTCAATCTAAAGGCAAATTCTTCACATTAAATGACTTATATTAATTTTAATCTTGAACCCAAAGGTAGTTTGGTGTCCTATGCTAAATGTTGAGGTAACATAAAGTTTATCAGCTCATTTTATGTAGATAACTAATAAAAGAAAGATTCATCGCACCACAATCATCGTTCATTCCAAAATCTAGGGAAAAGTAAGAGTAGTTTATTACTCTAAATTCCCAGATTTCAAATAATGTAGTGATTTGATTTTCTGACTGACTGAATATTATGGTATTCTGTAGAGATTAGTTATTTTAAGAATATTTGAGAATGAAGATATTGAAAATTTTGGAAAGCATTATGTATATAATGGTGTAGTGTGATAAGTTTGAAATATGGTGAAACAAGGAGCGATTGAGGTTTCCTGGATGTCCCAGGCATCAGGAGGAAGAAGATGAGTTTTTTCTTGGGGTGGGTACCAGGTTGGGTTTACAAACCGTTAGGCCTAGATCTAAAAGCTCTAGTAATTTGGGTCAGAGCAAGCCTAGTAGGCCTCTTGGTTTGATTTTTTTTTATAGAAAAAATATAATCGTAATAGAAACTTAAATTATGATTTGACATACCTTAAATGGGCTAGAAAGGAAGAGTTGGGTCAACTTAAAGAAAAGAAGGGAAATAAGAATGAAATGAGGTGTTACACATATTATAATAAATTAAAACAGAAATAAATCAAAAGATTTTAAAATATTACCAAATGGGCTTAGCCTTAGTGGGCTTATTGTTTCATTGGAAGGGTATTCAGTTCTGATGATTAAGATGGGTTAGGGAGGAATATTTTATTGGACTTCTAGCCTATAAAACAAATAAAGTAGGTTGTAGCTAATAATTATTTGCATCCAAAGAAACATCCAAATAGATCACCTACTCATATTGTGAATGAATAGTAATGGGTTGTGTAAACAAAAATAAATATCAAGGACCAAAAGTCTTGAGAATTACTTAAGTTAATTTAAGAAAGCTTTTATTAAATTCCTAGAAATGGTAATTTATATTGTAGTATTGATAGCAATAAAAGCTATGACATTATAAAAAGATAAAAATAATAATAAAATAAGGAAAGTGCATTAAGAATTAGTGATTGATAAACAATAATAAAGTATTTAAGTCGTTGTAAAATGGGTATAAATAATTTAAGATTAATAGCGAATATTATCATGAAGAAATGTCGAAGTGTTGGACGAGTATAAATTAGGGAGTGAATAAATAATTTCATGAAGTAAATAATTGAGTGTAATTATGTGACCAACCTTTTTAGATATCCTTGACAACTTAAATTATTTTAAGAGAGAATGAGTTCGATTATTTGGAATGAATAAATTAGACATTTAGAAATAAAGAAATAGGTCTCTTATAAGAATTAATTGAAATTAGTAAAGTACCAAGGATTTCTTATTGGGGTGATGCGAGTAAATGTGCAGTTTCGGATTAGTATGGAATGATCATGAACTTTATCTCACGGTCTGCTTATTACTCTGTAACTATGACTGTAACTATGATTGTATCCCTGGGGGACGATGTGAATTGTAATTATGACTGTAACTATGACTATGTCCCTAGGAGACAACGTGAAATCATAACTATGACCATAACTATGACTTGTGGAATCTATGATTTGGTCCATGTTGATAGTGCGAATTTTCATCTCCTTCCATGATTATGACTGAACGATATTATATGATATGATAATGAGTCCATGAGCTTTTTTTATTTGTTGTGTTGGTGAATAATAAAAATATGTTGTTATGTGAATGTGTACATGAGATAGAATATTCTACGTGCTTAAGGAAAGATGTTATATGCATGAATATGTGTTTAAGAAAAGGTATTTATATGTGTGATATGTGTTAAGGAAGGGTATTTTATGTGTGGATATATGTAATTAATACGAATATGATATTGCGTTTGTGAGATTGTGAATAAAGCAAAAGTAATTTATGAGAATTTAGTTACATTTTAATGGATACCTTATGGATGATTTGAAATATATGGGAAGAAAGGATACTTTATGATACTTTATATTTGACAATTCCATCATGCTATGAGCGGACGATTCCGAAGAAATGGTAAGATATGGGTAAGAGTTCTCGCAGATCTCCCTATTATCGGGAAACCTACAAAAGTCAGAATGGGAAGAGGAAAAGGAAATCCTATGGGTTGGATTGCTCGTGTGTCCACGGGATAAATCCCATTTGAAATGGATGGTGTGAGTTTGTCAAATGCTCGACAAGCCACTACATTAGCGGCGCATAAATCATGTTCGTCAACCAAGTTTGTTCAATTAATGTGATTATAATGTTATGTAATTGAGATTGGGAAACTATGGATATCTTTTGAATGAAATGATGTATATGTAAGTGAAAAACATATGATTAGTGAGATCAATGTAGTTGTAATAAAACGTAGAAATCATATGGTTGGAAGGGCGTGGTAAGCTAGAGCTAAAGGTAATGGTTTAGATCAGTATATTATCTCCAATCTTTGGATTGGAGTCTTAAACTATTCTTATTGAGAAAGTGGTGGCTCAACCCCTTTTTATAAATTTCAGAACAAAGAGTGCAGGACTAAGCCAAAGAACCTTCACAACAAGGAGATCTTGCTTAAAAGGAATAAATGATAGAGAGACACTTGTTTTTTTTATGAATTTGATCTTTCAGATTTTTAAAGCATCATTTGATCTCTAAGCTTTCAATTATAGTAGGAAAAAGATTTAAATACCCTGTAATATGTTATAGTTGAAGCATATTGGAATTAGTTGTGAGAATGACAATCCTTATAAAAAAATATGAATGTTATTACTTACTTTGATATGCATGAATGAAAAGTAATAGCCATATTATTTATGTAATTTTGGGTTGTTACAATTGGTATCAAAGCCTAAGTTCCTCAGAATATCCAAAAGACTAACCTTGAAAATTTTCGTCTTGTGATTACAAGAAATAAGAAATGAGGTGAGGAAGGCCCCCACTCTATAGAGTTGCCCGTGAACACTCTTTGCAAGAAGGCATTGATTATCTTTACAATATGATGGAGAGATTCATTAATAGCCAACAGGCAAGAGTTGATGTAAGGGATCCTCTAGTGCCTCCTAGGGGTGATGCGCCTAACCCTCCACCATGTCCACCCCAACAGAATCCGATTCCTCCCCAGTGTGACTTGGTACGACCTATGATGGATCCAAGTTACATCGAGAGGTATAAGAGGCCAAATCCTATTAACTTTACAAGTGCATCCACAATGGAGGAGGTTGAAGATTAGCTAAAAGAGATTGAGAGGGCATTTAAGGTATTGGAAGTCACTCTAACACAAAAGGTTGTTCTTGCCTTCTACATGCTTGTGGTAGAAGCTCAGCATTAATGGGAGCTGAAGCAGATCATTTTGTCTACTCTAATCACTTGGGAGGATTTTATGGCAGCATGTAATACAGAATATATTTCGGAGCACGTACGCCACCAGAGAGAGTTCAAATCTATGCAATTTAGGTAGGAGAATGTATTAGTCACAGAATATGGTCGCAAGTCATAAAGTTTGGTCGTTATGCTCTAGTGGTTATGACCGATGAGGGAAAAAAGGCCAAAAATTTCAATGGGGTTTACGTACAAAGATCAGATGTCAGTTGTATGTACTAGAACTTTATACCTACAAGGAAGTGTTGACTAAAGCATAGTTGATTGAGAGTGAACTCCAGAGCTTCACACTAGTTGCAGGCAATTCCAGACCCTTAGCCCCACATAGTAGATTCGCACCTGCAATACCATATCAATAGAGTAAAAGACTTAGGACTACACCATCTATACCACATGGAATTTGAATATTGGACAAGATTAGAATTATCAACATTGTGGTAAGAATCACGGGACTAGACCTTGTTATCATCTCAACAATGCATGCTACAAGTGCAGTAGAACCCAACATATGGTCCATAACTGCCTAGAGCTCTCATGACAAGCTAGACCTATAGTTCCAGGATAGGCATTTGCTATTTCCACAAAAAAGTCCAAGGCAGCACTAGGAGTCATCCAAGGTATGTTTTCTATCTCTAAACATCCTACTATGGTTTTAATATATTTTGGATCCACACATTCATTCATATCACCCACATTTGCATCACATATAAATGTCAATCCACTTGCACTACATTGTAGGTTAGTCGTATCAACCCTGGTGCGTGGGGTGCTGCTATATATTGATGTGATATATAAGAACTGCATTGTAGAGATTGCTGGTAAGGAATTAGCAATAGACCTAATATTGTTAGATTTTGAGGATTTTGATGTAATTTTGGGAATGGAGTGGTTAGATGCCTATTATGTTATGATGGACTATCACTACAAAAGATATATTCTATATCCCTAATGAAGAGACATTTTTTTGTTAATGTTTTCATTATTTTAATCTATTACATGTGGAAATAAACATTAATTCAATTAAATTTTACTTAAAAAAATTGACTCGAGATCTTTTTTTGGAAATAGGTAAAATAACATAAGGGATTAATCTGCTAGACATCTCTATAGCTCAAGAATTCCCCAATATTTTTCCTGAAGACCTACTAGGGTTACCAGTAGATTGAGATGTTAAATTTGCAATCGGCCTCCAACAAAGAACCTATTTAATCTCAGTAGCCCTTTAGAGAATGAGTCATTTTAAAACAAAAGAATAGGGAAAACATATTCAAGAACTGTTAGATAAGGGCTTCATCCAATATAGTGTATCACCTTGGGGTGCTGGGGTCACCTTTACGAAAATGAGAGATTAAACAATGAGGTTTTGTATTGATTACAGGGAGTAGAATAAGGTTACAATCAAGAATAAATATCCTATTCCTAGAATCAATGATCTCTTTGGTCAGCTTCAGGGTGCCAAGGTGTTTTAAAAAATTGACTTGCGTTCGCGATATCATCAATTGAAGGTCAAAGTTGAAGACATTCCAAAGACAGCTTTTTAAACAAGATATGTACATTTTGAATTTATAGTCATGTAGTTTGAACTAACCAATGCACCTGCAATTTTCATGGATTTGATGAATAAAATCTTCAGACCATTTTTAGATTAGATTGTTATAGTCTTCATTGATGATATTCTAATATACTTTAATAGCTGGGAAAAGCATGATTAACATTTGACACAAGCTTTACATGTTCTTAAAGAGAAGAAATTATATGCTAAGCTAAGTAAGTGTGAGTTTTGGATATATCGAGTCATATTTTTGAGACATGTAATATCAACTAATGGAGTATCAGTAGATCTACGTAAGATTGAAATGATGCTGAATTGGGAACAACCTACTATAGTCAAGGAAGTTAGGGGATTCTTAAGATTGGCTGGATATTACCATAGATTTGTAAAAGGGTTCTCAAAACTTGTAGCTCCCCTATCACGACTCATGAAGAAGGATGTCAAGTTTAAATGGGATGAAGCATATGAGAGGAGCTTTGCAAAGCTTAAGAAATGATTGACTACCACACCTGTATTGACTCTACCGAATGGGACTGGGGGATACATAGTGTATAGTGATGCTTCATATTAGGGATTGGGTTGTGTGCTAATGTAGCATGGACGAGTTATAGCCTATAGATCTAAACGATTGAAAACTCATGAATGAAAACATCCCACCCACGACTTGGAGCCTGTTGCTATCATCTATGCCTTGAAGATTTGGTGTCATTATATATATGGGGAGACTTTTGAGATTTCTACTGATTATAAAAGTCTGAAGTTCATCTTTACCTAGAAAGATCTCAACATGTGCCAGAGGCATTGGATGGAGCTCCTAAAAAATTATGATTACAAGATATTGTACTGCCCAGGTAAGGATAATGTGGTGGTTAATGCCCTTAGTAGAAAAAAACATCCATGTTAGCTCATATAATGATTTCAGAGTAGCAAATGAAAGAAGCCATGGGGTTTACAACTCTAAGACAGAAAAAATGTTACATAATGAAAAAATTAATAATCCAACTTGAGTTAATTTAAAGAATTAAAGAGGCTCAGTTGAACTATTCAACTCTAGCAGCCATCAGAAAGGACACAAAACAAGGTTTAAAGCTAGAATTCAGAGTCTCAAATGATGGTTTGCTCAAGTTCCAAGACAAGTTGTGTATTCCTAATGTTGAAGAACTAAAGAGAGATATTTCAGGTGATGCTCACAATTCAAAGTTCACTATTCACTCGGGCAACACAAAGATGTATCAAAGCTTAAGGCATTAGTTTTGGTGGAGTGGTATGAAGGATGATATAACTACTTTTGTCTCAAAATGTCTCACATGTCAGCAAGTTAAGGCAGAACACCAGAGACCAAGTGGATTATTACAACCACTATCAATATAAAAATGCAAATGAGAACATATTGTAATAGACTTTGTGGTGGGTTTGCCCAGGGCCTGTGCTGGTCATGACACCATTTGGGTGATTGTGGACTGACTTGCCAAATCATCATATTTTTTAGCTATAAAGATGACTAATCCCTTGGATAAGTAGGCCAGGACATACATCAAAGCGATAGCTAGATTGTATTGGATTTTAGTGTCAGTAGTATCAGACATAGGTCCCAGGTTCACTTCTAAGTTTTAGGAAAGTTTTCAACAAGCAATGAGAACCAAGCTATTTTTTAGTACATCATTCCATCCTCAGACTGATGGCCAATCCAAGATAACCATTCGTACACTTGAGGATAGGCTCAGAGCATATGTTTTCAATATTAGAGATCACTGGGATGATCATTTGTGACTAATAAAATTTTCTAACAATAACAGTTATTAGGCAAGCATCGACATGGCACCTTATAAAACACTATATTGTCGACCTTGTAGGTGCCCAATCTGTTGGGAAAAAATAGGGAGAAAGAAAATTAATTGGTCCTGATTTTGTGGACGAGACTATGGCGAAGATTGTCAATATCAAGAATATCCAAATAGCTCAGAACAGAGAAAAGAGTTATGCAGACACTTGAAGAAGGGACTTGAAGTTTGAAGTAGGTAATGTATTCCTTAGGGTTACTCCTCTAAAGGATGTTACCAGATTTGGAAAGAGAGAAAAGTTAAATCCCCACTTCATCAGACCTTTTGAAATTTTGGAAAGAATTAGAATGCTTGCTTAAAAGTTAGCTGTGACATCCTAGTTGCCAATTAAGGTAAATGAGTGTCAGATACAGATTTAGAATAACGAGTGCATGATAATATTTATGTAGTAGAATCAAACATTAACAAATCCCTTACAAATATATATAATGTTCTAAATACATATATCACTGAGGCCAGATGTGGCAACAAAATACAAAACATAAGGGCCACTTTTTCCATTATGCTATTGGAATTCAATAGAGTGCGGGAACAGTCATGCACTAAGACTTATGAATCCACGGGATCCTCATAGACTTTCAAGGGTAAATCTACCTGCGGTTCCACATTTTCTTCCTCATCTGGGGAGGAGGGGGTTGGAAAGAGTGAGTTTTATATGCTCAGTAAGAAAAATAGTATTAAATTAACATCGTAAGATTTCAAAATTTTATTATTTAATCTCACTGTTTAGCTTTCTTATTTATCTAACTCATCATTAGTAAATGAAACCATTTATTTGAATATCAAAATAGTACGTTTGCACAAAAAATCAAATATACATATATCATACCAAATAATAGAGAAAATTAAACAAATCATGAAATGCACAGATATTTTATGTCATGCTTCACAAAGTCATTATAAACTTCCATCTTAGAGGGTAGATGCAGATTTCTAGCTACCTAACTGGAATGACCATATCAGATACAAATGCAGCAATTTGCTCAATCCTATTTTGGGCTGGCCAAACCATGGTACGATCTATGACCGTAGCCATACCAATCATAGTGATTCTAACAGATTCTATAGTCACGACATTACTTAGCCACAAGTGACCCCTACAGATAGTGTGATACCACTCTCATAGAGGGCACGCTATCATCCACTGGGAGCTATCCTTTTACATCTTTCCAGACCAGATAGGGGAGGGAGAGATAGATACCCCAAAGGATAATGGAAATAGATACCCCTCAGAGATAAAAAGCCTAACGAGACACTTGATGTAATATGCATGTCAATGCATATATACTTTAGACCATGCAGGCTTTATTCTACTTTTCTATTTTCTTTTCTTTTTACTTTTATTATTATGGACTAGATGTTACATTTATTACATGCAAATTCATCAAGTGTCAGTAATTCATATAACATGCTCGAAAATCTGAAAAATTCAACTCATTTGAACATAGAGGCATATAAAACAGAAAAGATAATTATCATATTAAATTTAATTATCTAAAAATACTCCTTAAAATGTCAAAAACAATACTAGATTTCTTACCAAAACATTGATATTTTCTTCTTCACCATTTTCCTTTCTTTCTCTTCTTCTCTCACTATTTTACTATTTGTCTATCTATCTCTAAACCTTTGAAAAATAAAAGAAATGGAAGTGTCGAGAGGAAGAAAAAGGGAAGGGCAATTTATAGAATTTTAAAACTGTTGGATTTGTGCCAATTGGCGAAATCTAGTGAAGAGAGATGAGAAAAAGATTCTTGGCACAAAAAATGAGGGAAAAAAGTTTCCTCTATCGACGGCGGCAGTGCGCTGCCTAAAGTAGCAGCAGTGCACTACCCAAGGTGGTAGTGCTCAGTCGGCGTGCTACGGGTTAGCTTGTAGGTGCACAGGCCTGCTGCTACGCACGCAGGGCCTTAACACACTAGGCACCGTGCGCGCAGGCCCTAGGTACACAGGGCCTGTCCGTGAAGGCCTGCTGCACAAATGGTGCGCGCACAATTTGCAGCACCAATCTGTGCATGAAGTGACGTGTGGACAGCCTGCCTACGCTCAATAGGATGCACGCGCAGGTCCTAACACCGCGCCGTCTGCGCAGGGGGGAATGTGTATGTTGTGTGCATGTCCCGTGTGTGCGTGCATGCAGAGGGGACATGAGCGTTGTGTGTACATCCCATGCGTGTTAACGTGCGGAGTGGACATGCATGTTATGCCCAGCACCCGCGGCCACTGTGGGCGCATGCACGCACGCACAGTGCCCAGCACCTGTGCGGGCAAACTGTTTTCTCGTGGGATTTTTCCCACGAGCAAGTTTTCTCTCGTTTTGCTGTTTTCTTATTTTTTTTTCTAAATTTTCCCTTTGAAATAAAATAAAATAATTTAAAATATTTTAAGATAAAATAAAAATAAAAATAATAAATAAATAAAATAAAAATAGATCAAGATCATGAATCTCAAGAAATGTTAAACAGTATAAATTAATTTAAGTTTAAGGCAGCCAACGACCTAAATAAATAGAGTTTTTAAATCATTTTAGCACAGTGATAGGCAGGGTGTTACATTAGCATTGCCACTGAAATTATCTCGAGTTAACATCTTTCATGTATCAATTTTATGCAAGTATAATCTTGTTCCTTCACATGTTCTATTGTACAAGCCTCACTCACTTCAAGAATACTTATCTTATCAGGAAGTGCCCGTTCATATTATGGAGCCTCAAGAGAGAATGCTTCACAAAAGAACTATTTCCTTTGTCAAGGTACTACGGCAGAATTACTCACAGTGCGAAGCTACTTGGGAGCTAGAATCAGACTTTAAAGCCATGTATCCCAAGTTGTTTGGTGTACTATAGAAATTTGGAGCACCAAATTTCTATAGGGGAAAATTGTAATGACCAAAAAAAAATTATACATATATAAATGCTTTATGATTGATGAGGTGATGTGTAAAATTTATTAAATAAATTTGAAATTTTGGAAATTTTAATAAATTAAGAAAAAAGGACCATATGGATATATTGAAAAGTTGCTGATAAATTTAAAGTTGTATAATCAACGATCATGATCTATTCCTCAAATTTTGATGATTCGAATTTAATTAGAGCGGCTATAAATATAACAAATGTTTCTCGAAATTTTAGCGACAAAAAAACGCCTAAAAGACTTAAGAGTTGATGGCCAAGGAAGGAAGGAGGGGGGGGGGAATTGCGCAAGCTCACTTTGGGCGTCGTACTGGTGGCGATCCAAAGGTAAATTCTTTAACTTAGATGACTATTAATTCTAATCTTAAATCTAAAGGTAGTTCGGTGTCCTAGGCTAAATGCTGAGGTAACGTAAAGTTTGTCAACTCATTTTGTGTAAATAATCGATAAAAAAAGATTCATTGCACTGCGACCGTCATTCGTCCCAAAATCTAGGAAAAAGTAAGAGTAATTTATTACTTTTAATCCCCAAATTTGAAATAATGTGGTGATTTTATTTTTTGATTGAAAGAATATTATGGTATTGTGTAGAGATTAGTTATTTTAAGAATATTTGAGAATGAAGATATTGAAAAAATTTGAAAGCATTATGTATATGACGCTGTAGTGTGATAAGTTTGAAATCTGGTGAAACAAGGAGTGATTGAGGTTTCATGGATGTCCCAGGCGTCGAGAGGAAGAAGATGAGTTTTTTTTTGGGGTGGTTAGCAGGTTGGGTTTATAACTCGTTAGGCCCAAATCTAAAGCTCCGGCAATTTAGGTCAGACTAAGCTCAGTAAGTCTCTAGGTTTGATTGTTTTTTTTTATTTTGAAAAAAGGGTAGTTGTAATTGAAACTTAAATACTGATTAGGTATACTTTTAAATAGGCTAGGAAGGAAGAGTTGGGCAAACTAGAAGAAAATAAGGGAAATAAGAATGAAATGGGGTGTTACACATATTAAAATAAATTAAAACAGAAATAAATCAGAAGAATTAAAAATATTACCGAATGGGCTAAGCCTAAGTAGGCTTCTGGTTTAGTTGGAAGGATATTCAGTTCTGATGATTAAGATGTGTTGGGGATATTTTATTGGACTTCTAGCCTCGAAAATAGATAAAGCAGGTTGAAGCTAATAATTATTTACATCCAAAGAAACATCAAAACAGGTTACCTACTCATATTGTGATATATAGAGTAAGGTTAACTAATGTTAACTAAGAAAGTCTCTAGGGAATATAATTAGTCTGTTAGAAAAAATAAAAAAATTAATCTTAACTAGAATAGGAAGAAAAGGAAAACAAAACAAAACCTTGGAAGAAGCAAAAATTTACAGTTAACTAGTTTAAGATTGGTATGGCTAAATTTCAATGGTGTAGTGAACCCTATCCTTCGGTGGATGGAAACTCTTCTAGATGTGATGGAGGTGTGTGTTGTGTTCTAGGTCACCTGGCAACGAACTACTGCGACCATTGTGTGTGTTTTCGTTGTGTGTGTATCCCTTTGTAATAGTAGAAATTCTAATCCCATAATGGTACTAATTGGATAACAGAGTCACCCGTGCAATCTAAAAAAAAACTTTAAAATTTTAATAACTTTAACTTAATGATTGTATTGGGGCAAATCAAGAATAGGGGATACCTGCTGAGGGGTTATGGATGTCTTGATTTGACCAGAAACTTGCGAAAAATTCTAGTATGTGAATTTTTGGAATAAATATGGATTAGAGGGAAACTGATAGATGAGTATGGTTTTGGAACTTGAGATGATGTGATAATAGTGTGCGATATAAAGTGGTTATAATTATGGAATTAAGAAAAGAAACAAATTAGGAGGATAATGAGAAAATAATGAAAAAGAGGAATTTTAAGAGATAACTAGCTATAATTTTTAATAAAAATTTATGTTGTCATACTTGTGTGGTCAACAAATTTATTTACATTCTTCTAAAGACAAAAATTAGTCTTCTAAAGACAAAAATTACAAAATTAAAAAATAGTTAGTAGAAAATATTCAAGGCTATTTTCATCTATCTTATTTTCCTTAATTCACTTTTCCTTTTGAGCTTCATTGTTCTAATAGTACCCACTATCTTCATACAAAATTTTGGATTCCCATAAAAATTATCTTCTAAAAATAGAAAAAGAATATAAAATTATATAAATTGTTAGAGGATTTTTCAAATTAAAACGACCAGAAGATCTAGCTTTTGTTGCTTATAATTCAAAAAAATATTGTGGTGTGATAAACTTTTAACATATCTCAACAAAATTATTTCTTACTTTTCAAAGTAAATGGCTAACGAGTTCTTCCGCATAAAGATTATATTAAAAAGTAAATTTTATTTGAAATGACTTATTTTGTATTATAATAGCAGCCATAAAACTAATAAAATAATTGTTCATAAGCATTTTATATAAATTAAGTAAAATATCAAATAAGTATAATAAAATCACGTCACAAATAGACATGGATTCTTTATTTAAGAAATCACTTTTTAAGTAGCCATAATTCTCTATTTATTTTAAATAGTTTATGATTCTTTATTTGAGTTAAAAGATTTTATAAGTTACAATATAAAATAAAACTTATATTTTTCACAGCCTACATAAAATAATCAACCCTACATGTTTATTCTCTTCTCACATTATAATTGTTCTTCAATAATTAATTAGTTCTCTTGATTGATGCAAAGAAGAAGTTTTGTGAAAAGTTATTTACCTTCTCTATGTATTTCATATTATTAAAGATTTCAAAAAATAAAACCACTTTCCAAATATTCATAGATTATTTATTTAAGTTCAAAAATTTTATAAGTTATAGCGTAATAAAATCTACATTTTTCACGGCCTATATAAACTACTCAACTGTATATCATTTATCCTCCCATTACACTTCAATTGTTCTTCAATTGACTGGTGTAATAACGAAGTATAGTGAAAAGTTGATTTACCAAAGCTTACATAAACTCTCAAGTTATATATTATAGATTAAAGTCAATGATACAAACTTAACCTCCATTCATTCGAAAAAAGAAAAAAAATATATTTCTTTCCATTCTTCTTAATCTTCAGATAGAAATATAAAATCTAGATATTCAATGTTAATATTTTTTAGAGTCTAAATATGAGGTAATAAGGTTTAAAAGAGGAAGTTTTGGAGATGATCTGTACAAACAAAATCTTACGGAACCTAAGACCATGTTGCACTCATTTCTACTAAGTAAGGCTTCCTTTATGTCATCCATACCAACATCCTTTTCCATTGTAGATGTGTTTTTATTAGATGGTTTTATTTATTATAAATTACTAACTATATGAAGAAAATTAAAATTATTGTTGCAGTTGAATGACTTCAATTTGGTTTACACATCTCACTGGGAGTTTCACTAGAAGAATAAACTTAATATGTTCCTTCCTGATCCATACAAGATTAAGTTTAACAAGATATCATGTTTCAAGTTTGATGAGCATCAAATAAAGCTTGTGAAGTTATATATGAGGAAAACAATCAACTTAGGAATTTGGTTCTTGTAACTCTTAAGAAAAATGCTCTTAAAATTTATAATAATATTGCATATTTTAACTGCAAGCTTTTTTATTCCTCAAGAGCATCGAAAGAAGCTCAAATATCTGTTTATGAGCCTTCCAAATACTGAACATCTGTTGATTTAAATATGACATATAATTTTCCATTTACTTTTTATAATGAATTATGATAAATAAATCCAATATACTTAGTTAAAGCATATTAGATTGAATTACTAATGAAATATATTACTACAATATTAGTCGTCCCATCAAAAGAAAGATTTTTTATAAAAGAATGATAAGATGTTATATAAAAGAGAGTTTTTAGAGATAGTTATGACTTCATAGTCACTTCAATAGAACTTTGAGAAAATTTCTTCTTCTTGTTTTACCATTTATATGGGATATACTAATTTTTTAAGCTTGAGACAATCTTTGACCATGCACCATTCTTTGGTGGTGGCTTACAACCAATCTATTTAATAATTTTATATTTCATCTCTCAAAAAGAATTTAAGTATCTCATTTTTCTAGAACCCAAGAATTTTGAGTATTAGCAAAAACATCCAATTCTTTAATAAATTATTATTTTTCAGGAAATAATACCTGCATATATTTTTAGAATAACCAATAGCATATCACTAGTTTCTACTAAATTTTAGTAAAATTCTCTAAAATATAGGATTATGATAAATCAAAAAATAAATTCAAGGATACCTTAGATTTCTTTAAAATATAGATTATATGTACATGTTTTACAAATATATATGCTTACTTCAACAATATGTAGCATTATTGTAAGAGAATTTTTGAGATAAGAAAAGAATATACTTATACATATATATATCCTCTATTATCCTTTAGTTCTTCTCTCATTAATTCCAAAGAGTTTTCTTTCTCTTCTCCAAAACCAACATTCTAAACATAAATTTTCAAGTTTAATCATCACTCATCATACAGTAATAAGCACTTTTGATAAGAGCTTCCAATGTTTGCCACCATAGAGACTGAACAAATGACGACTAATTAGAGACCTTTGTCATCCACCACCTCCACGCCTAGAGCCTCTGCAGATGCTTGCCGCTAGCATTGTAGGGATTTGTGAACTACATTGTGGAAGATGGCACATGCATCCAGATTTTAATTGAAAGTGGATATCAAACTCGAGCCGTTAATTAAAAAACATGATCATGCAGTCTGGATTTTACGTATAGTCGACATAAAGTCTTAAAGATGAAACTTTAAATTAGTGTAATCATTAAGCCAGACTGATGATTAGGGAAGATTAGGGTTGTGTATTCTACGTATAATAAATGCAGGTGCAACGCTGATAGCCCCCAAAGCGATTCTTGTAGCAACCAAAGCAGACACAAGAGATGCATTATGCATTTTTTACCTCTTGTGCACCCTTTGCAAATTTTGAAACTTGCCCTTTCTTCATCAGCATCATAGTTTATCTTTTAGAAATACATATATATATACATTACTCAGCATAACATGTAGTGGATTTAGACATGAATATATACATATACAACGAAAATAATGAGAAAGATTTACCTCCCATAAGGCCAGTCGGAGCACCTCCACCTTTTATTAGCCAAAGCATTATGGTAGAGCTTGTAATCCCTAGTAGTGTGAGGGCAGAAGCATCGGTCCTTTTTACACCTTGTGCAGGTAATGAACTCGCCCTGATGGAACTACTGCTTTCCACTAATGACTCTTGATCTATTGTTTAGGTTTATAGCAAGCTTGTAGTATTTGATTTTGTATTCTATACAAATAGGAGATCTTATAGGTACTCATTCTGTCTACAAAAAGCCAATGAAAAATTGAATTATTTTTTACTTTTATAGAAGTATGAGATCTTGTAGGTATTCCTTCTACCTATAAAAGTCTTGTGACAAATGACAGATACTCAAAGAAGTAAATTAAGTCACAAAGTTATATAAGTAATCAATATCTTAATAAAAATTTATTTTATCACAAGATTTAACGTTTTAGAATAGTACATATTGCTAATTTCACCTCTATGACACAACTCCCACCTACTTAATATTAATTGATAATTCCATCTTATACATATATTTATATACCTCCATTTATACATAATGTGAGGAAAATATTGAGGCTAAAAATTAGTTTTAAGGCTAAAAATTGAGGTGAAAATGAAGTGACAACATAATGTGAGAGGTAAAAATGTTGACTGTGAGTTAAGAGGAAGAGAGAACAAATTAGTTACTTGAATAGAAAAGCGTCCAAGGAGGATGAATCTTTCATTTTTAAGCTCTAATAGAATATGGGTGGAATAATTTTTTTATGTATAATTATCTTTTAGAATTTTGTACGAGGTTAGTAATAAGTTAAAGTTAACTCAAAAAACTTAAAGATGTATCACATTAATTAAACTTACAAGATCAGTAATAAGTTAAATTATTATTATAAAGTAAATCACTTTAAAGGCTCACAAGGTGCTAAAGGTTGTGACCATGCAAACCTTTAGTTTACGGTTTAAAATGTTATCATTATCGACTTATATTTTTTATATTACACCAGGTAGGATGTTAAAAGGTATTTTAGAATTTTTATTAACAATTAGATCATGTTTTCAATATTAAATTTTAACCAATTTTTATATATTGGTATGTAATATATGATTTAAACTAAAATATTGCATTAAAATAACTAATTGCATTATTGTAAAGTATAGTTAATTTTTTAAAAGAAACAAACAAATGTATCACATTAACTAATAAAAACAATGAAATCTATCAAAAGAAATAATGAGAATTTAGGGAAGAAATAAAAAATTTAGCATGTTGATCAAGAATTCATTCTTAAAAAAGAAAATATTAATGATCACATTTTTCTTAAAGCCAAGACTTTTGAATATTAGGAAAAATATCAAATTATTTAATAAACTATTATTTCTCATAAAATAACAAACACATTTGAAGACAAAAAAAACCCACTACATGATATCTTGTAAGAATTTTGATGAAGTTCTCTTATATAATATTATTATGACAAAACAAAAAAAATCAACTTTACCACACACTTTTTTATATAAATCACATGTGTACATAAAAAATTAGCTTATTGTTATTTTAATTATTAAATCACTAATTTGAAATAAAAAATTATTAAGCGATTGTGATTTTTAAATTTTGTTTCTATGATTTTTTGACAAAAATTTATGGTGTCATACTTGTATGGTCGATAAATTTATTTATATTCTGAAGTACTTAACACTTAGTTATCTGATTTTAATCCATTAGCTAGGTAATAACTATACATGCATATTTATGTACGGTATGGTAAAGAAATGTGAAGAGGGTATACTTGGTTAACCGTTATCATTAAATTTGTCTTTTAAATACAAAAATTACAAAATTAAAAAATAATTAGCAGAAAATATTGAAAGCTATTTCCATCTATATCATTTTTCTTAATTCACTTTTTCTTTTGACCTTCATTGTTCCGATAGCACTCACCATCTTCATCTAGAATTTGAATTCCCATAAATCTCATCTTTTAAAAATTGAAAAAAATTGTAAAATTATGTAAATTATTAGAGGATTTTTTAGATTAAAAGGACCAGAAGATCGATTTTTTACTAGTTATAATTCAAAAAGATAAATTGTAGCATGATTAACTTTTAATATTATCTCAACAAAATTGTTTCTTACTTTTCAAAGAAAATGGCTAATGAGTTCTTTCGCACAAAGATTAAATTTTAAAGTAAATTTTATTTGAAGTAACTCAGTTTGTACTGAATCGCAGTCATAGAACTAATAAAATCAATTTTCATAAGTATTTTATATAAATTAAGTAAAATATCTATTCAGTATAATAAAATCACGTCCCAAATAGCTATAGATTTCTTGTTTAAGACGTCAAATTTTAAATACCCACAATTTTTTATTTACTTTAAATAGTTATGATTCTTTATTTGAGTTCAAAGATTTAATAAGTTATAGTATAAAATACGACTTGCTGTAATATCTATCTTGTAAAAAAAATTGCAAATTCTACTATAAAGAAATTCCTTCATAATACTCTCCGTTGCTAGCTATTAAATTTATATTTTTAAATTTTTTTACTATTATTTCTTTTGCTTTTATTTTTCTTAATTTTTTATTGTGGGATATTTGGAAAAATTCCCATACACAGGCATCCATATTTTCTTATGTTTTTCCTCTTTCACGAGCATCCCACTCACTTGAACAAAGTGAGGTGTCCATTTACCCAGGAAGATACTGGCATACATAGACCAGGTATCCTCTTTCCAGCATGTTTTGTCCAAAACAGTCGGAAATTCTCAATCATCACACGGCTGGGACCACATGATTGTGATTCGACAGTGGTAATAAAGATAGAAACTCATAATTGGGTTCTGCCATCGACTCCTTTCTATTCCTTCATAAGGAAGAAAGGAAACTAAGAAGCAATGGACATTTCAATGAGTAGAAGAAAAAATGAAGGTGAGAGAGAGTGCAAAAGTGAAAATAGAGGGTGAATCGGGAGGAAGGGAGTGACAGGCTGTGAGGGTGCAGAGGTGTACGGACCTTTCCTTCCGAGAGGCATGTCATTTCTGGTGATTTTCCTAATGATGTTTAGGTTCCTCTTAAGCTATTTACTTATCCCCAGCTCCCTTTCCAAAACTGAAACAAATGGAGCTCAACTAGGCTTTATTTCTGCTGCACCTTCGAACAATGAAGTATGTCAGCCTTTCTTTCCCTTTTATGATTTCGATTCTTATACTTATTATATTTTAAGGTTCATTTAGGCTCTTATAAGGGTCTAGCTTCATTTAATTAAAACTTCAGTGACAAATCTACTTTCAGAAATCATTAGCTTGATTAAAAAAAAACTGTAACCCACTGTTGATAGTGTAGACAACCCGTCTATGTTTTTTGGTCATCTGAAGTTGATTTGTTAACACGTGTAGGTTGTTTTTGAATTCTTCAATAAGGTAAGACCTATAGTAATATATTTTATACATGCAATGGTGTTTTGTAGATGCATTATGAATAACTTTAGTTTTCAAATCTGATATCTGTTGCAGTTTTAGGATTGAATGAATGTGTTTGTGAGTCATGTATCCATTTGGTTTAAAATCTGTAAATTGAATGGATTTTTATGTATTCTTAGATCTGATAAACTATTTATTGAAGGATGTTAAGATGGAAAAACATAAATGAACGGGGAAGGTAGAGGTTTGGAAAAAAAATGTATATATCTCCTTGCGCGTTAATTTTCTGTAAAGAGAAAAATTGAAAAAAAAATTTAAAATAAATTAAATCTAGAAAATTAATTAAATATACCGATTTTAAAATAATTAAAAAAATTAATCAAGAAAAGTAGAATAAAGTAAATAAAAGAAATAAATTATCAAAACGAAATTAAAAATATATATATAAAATAATTAAAATAAATAAAAGAAATAAATTATCAAAATGAAATAAAATAAATAAAGCTCTAGAAAAAAAAAAGTTAATTAAGGAAATTATGGATAAAAGATCAAGTCTAGATGAATAATTAAGAAAGAATAAAAAAACTAATAAAAAATTTACTAACTAAAATATTTAGTAAATACATCTATTCGGTACTTATGAGGGGTATTATCAGAACTACTGTTATGATTATTATCGCTGCTTACTGTTTACTGATAGCAACCCTACTCTTAGATTGGGTGGATACTGTACTGTTTACCATTTACCATTTACTGATATAACTGTAATTCCCCTTTCTTAGAGGTAGTGTTGTCCTCATTGCCTCCTTGGTATCTGTTTAGGCGTCTGTATGTAGTAGAGTTATAATTATTAAAATAATAAAATTTTATAGTAAAATTTAAAATATAAGTTCAAACTCATGGGTGTGTGTGTTGGATGATCGAGTACAATATTGAGCGCATTATTGATATGATGGTGATAACTAAGATTATTGAATGATTGGTGAAAGTACTAAAATTTGTATAAATTAAACTGTAATTTCATAAGCTGCATTTATTGGTTTTCAAAACATCTTTTGTGTAAATCTATTAACGTTGTCTTATTGAGTTATTGGAACTCACCCCTAATCCAATTCCCGATAATATAATGAAGATGTGCCTCTGGACGCCTGTTTGGATCTATTCCACGAGGATTAGGATAAGATGAATTTTGTATATTTTGAATAAAGGCGAAAGAATTGTATTTTGTTAGTTAATTTAAACTGACGCATATATCTAAATAGTTAACTTGTGCCTCAAAATACTGAATGTATGTTAGTAAGGGATGGAGTGTTCTGCGGTTGTATATTTAAAATAGAATTGTCTTTTTTAACTTTTTTAAAAAATTGACAAATAAGTTTTTTAACACATGGATTAAAATTGAAAAGTTAATTTTAATACAATTAACAACCATAAAATTATTCCAATCAATGTTTTTAATTATTTTGTATATGTTAAGTAAGATATTACATGAAAATAATTAAATCGTATCTCAAATAGTGATGGATTTTTTATTTAAGTTTAAGATTTCAAAAAATGAAAGTACTTTGCAAATAGCCATAAGTTCTTTATTTAAGTACAAAGATTTTATAAATTGTAGTAAAATAAAATCTACATTATCCACGACCTATTTAAAATACTCAACCATATGTGATTTATCCTCCCATCATAATTCCATTGTTCTTCAATTAAACTCAGTCTTCTTAACTGGTGCAACAACGAAGTATAACAAAAAGTTTGTTTTTCGAAGCCTACATAACCTTTAAAGGTTTCTTTTTATAGATTAAACTCAAAGGTACGCACTTAACCTCCATTCATTTGAAGAAAGAGAAAAAAAACAAGTTTCTTTCCATTCTACTACATCTTTAGGTACAAATATAAAATATAGATGTTCGATGTTAATATTTTCTACAATCTAAATCTTAGGTGATAAGGTCAAAAGGAGGAAGCATTGAAGAAGATTTGCACTAGCAAAATCTTATGGGACCTAAGACCATGTTGCACTCATTTCCACTCGATAAGGCTTCCCTTGTGCCATCCATACCAGCATCCTTTTTTATTATAGTTGTGTTTTTCTTGGATGGTTTTTTTATAATAAATTACTAACTATATGGATAAAATTAAAATTATTACTGCAGCTGCATGGCTTCAATTTCCTTGACACATCTCACTGGGAGCTTCACTAGAGGAATGAACTTAATATGTTTTTTCCTAATCCATACAAGATTAAGTTTAACAAGATATAAGGTTACAAGTTTGATGAGCATGAAATAGAGCTGGTAAAGTTATATATGAGGAAAACTATCAACTTTGGAATTTGGTTCTTATAACTCCTAAGAAAAATGCTCTTAAAGTTGATCGTAATGTTATATATTATTATTGCAAGATTTTCTATTCCTCGAGAGCATCGAGACAAGCTCAAATATTTATTTATGAGCTTTCCAAAAATGCTGATCATCTGTTGATTTAAATTTGACATATAATTATACATTTACTATTCTTTAAAAAAAATTATGATAAATGAATCCAATATGCTTAGTTTAAGCATATTTGATTGAATTACTAGTGAGATATATTACTACAATATTAGTCATCGCATAAAAAAAGATTTTTTTTTTTAAAAGAGTGACAAAATGTTGTATAATAGAGATAATTTTTAGTGATAGTTTAGACTTTATAGTCATTTCAATAAAATTTTGAGAAAATTTATTCTGCTTGTTTTATCATTTATATAAGATACACTAATTTTTTAGGTTGAGACGATCTTTGACCATGCACCATTCTTTGGTGGTGGCTTACTACCAATCTATTTAATAATTTTATCTTTTATCCCTCAAAAAATTTAATAATCTCATTTTTGTAGAACCCAAGAATTTTAAGTATTAGAAAAACATTCATTTCTTTAAGAAACCATTGTTTTTTAGGACATAATATCTGCATATATTTTTTAAAAAGCTAATAGCATATCACCAGTTTTTACTAAATTAAATTCTTTATTTCATTTAAAGATTTTAGTAAAATTATCTTAAATAATAGGATTATAATAAATCAAAACATAAATTCAAGGATACGTCATGCTTCTTTTAAATATATTTTATATGTAGATATTTTATAAATATAAATATGCCTACTTAAACTATATATAGTATTATTGTTAAAGAATTTTTGAGATTGAAAAATAATATACAAATATACATATACATATATGTATATATCCTCTACAGTAAATTTTAAAGTCTAATCATAACCCACCATACAGTAACATGCACTTTTGATAAGAGCATCCAATGCATTGCCACCACAAAACCTGAATAAATGATGACTTGTTAAAGAGCCTTGTCGTCCACCACCTCCACGCCCAGAGCCTCTTTAGATGCTACCGCTAGCCCTATTGGGATTTATGTACTATGCGGTTAAAGATGACATGCGCATCTACATTTCAATCAAAAGTGGTGATCAAGCTCGAGTCGTTAATCAAAAACATGATCATACAGTCTAGATTTTATATATAGTCAACATAAAATTTAAAAGATGAAACTTCCAATCTAGATAATCATTAAGCCAGAGTAATGATTAGGGGAGATTAGGGCTGTGCATTCTGTATATAATAAATGCATGTGCGACACTGACAGTCCTTAAAGTGACACTTGTAGCAACCAAAATAGATACAAGAGATGCATTCTGCATTTTCACGACTTGCCCTTTCTTCATTAGGATCATAATTTATTTTTTAGAAACACATATATACACATTACTCAGCATAACATGTAGTGGATTTCCCCATGAATATACATATACAACCAAAATAATAATAAAGGTTTATCTCTTATAAGGCTAATCGGGGCACCTTCACTTTTCCTTTTAAGCTTCATTGTTCCAAGAACACTCACCATCTTCATCCAGAATACCCAATTCCCATAAAACACATCTTCTAAAAATTGAAGAAAACATTGTAAAACTATATATATTGTAACACCCCGTCCATCGTTGTGCTTAATTAATTTGGAAAACCCTAATTGTTCGGGTATTTGGCAATATTAAACTCATTTAAGTTACACCATGTATTATTTATCATAATTTATAAATCTGATTGATTTTTAATTATTTTTACTTTCATTTAATTTTAATTTTAATTATTTATTTTGTATTTAACTTATTTAAATGAATTTTAGAAAATTGGAAAAAATTAGAGAAACAGCGAAACAGGAAGAAATCCTGCAGGGAAGAAAAGCTGCCCATGTGAATGCTATGCATTGTGCGTGCACGCATGCACGAACAGCAGCCGTGGGACGTGTACACAATGCGCACATCCCATCTGCATGCACGTGCGAATGGGACGTACGCATAGCGCACACGTCCCATTCACACGCACAATGCAGGGACAGGTCTTATGCGAGTATTATCGCATGCAGGCGAGCCAACTGTGCGTCACCTCCTGCACGGATAGGGCTTACGTGCTTGGAGCCCGTGCGCGTGGTGCCTAGCTCGCCAAGGCCCTTCATGCGCGTAGTTTAGCCCCTGCGCATGCGGCCGGCATGGGCACTGCCACCTCGGACAGTGCACCACTGTCGCCTTGGATGGTGCACCGCTGTTGCCGGTGGAGGAGGCCCTCCTCCCTTGTTTTTTGTGCCGAGCATCTTTTTTTCCTCTCTATTCACCAGATTTTGCCACTTGGAGTGAATCCGATGGTTCTAAAATTCTATAAATAGGCGTTCCCACCCCATTCTCTCCTACACTTCAATTTTTCTATTTTCTAAACTTAGAGATAGAAAGAGAGAGAGAGAGAGTAATCTAGTGAGAAAAGGAGAAAAAGAAAATAGGAACAGTGAAGGAGAAAACATCAAGGATTTGGTAAGTAATTAAGTATTTCTTTTAACGTCTTAAGGGATATTTTAAATAAAATAAACTTATTAAACATGATGATTGTGATTTTGCCTGCTTGTATGCCTTCGTGTTTATAGTTTAGATAAGTCAAATTATTCTTGTTTTCAAGCATGCTATTTGAATTATAGACACTTGATGATTTACATGTAATAAACTATAATATGAAGTCGATATTATTGCCTGGTGATAATAAAGAATAAAAAAAAAGAGAAAAGTGAAATGAAGGTTGAATGGTCCGAAAAACATATTTGTATTAACATGGATATTGCATGAAGTGTCTCATTAGGCTTTTTATCTTAGAGAGGTATTTATTCCCCTAGCCCTTTGGTGTATTTGTTTCCCCCTCACCCATCTAGTCTGGAAAGACATAAGGGGATCGCTCCCATTGGATAACGACTTACCCTCTAATGAGAGTGGTAACACGAATATCTATTAGGGTTCACCCTTAGCTAAGTACTGTTGTGACTGTAGATATCTGATAGGGTCACTATTGTTAGTCGTACTTGTAGATTGTACCATGGTTTAGCCAGTGGAAAATAGGTTTGAGCAAATTATCGTATCTGTATGTGATCTAGTCATTCTACTTGGGTAATTAGAAATCTGTATCTGCCTTTAAAGATGGAAGTTGAAACGACTTCACGAAGCATGACACAAAAATATGAGCATTCCATGATTTATTTGATTTTCTCTATTATCTAGCATGATGTATGTTTGGTTTGTTCATATTAATGTACTGTCTTCTTAATAAATAAATTGTTTTCATAATGTAAGATCGGTCTACGAGGTGGCCAAATGGTAAGCTTTTAAGTTAAAATAATTCACCTTTAAAACCTTATGATGTTAATTTAATACTATTTTTCTTACTGAGCATATAAAACTCATTCTTTCTATTCCCCCCAAATGAGGAAGAAAACGGGAACCGCAGGCTGACCTACCTTTAGAAGTCTATCAGGATCCCGTGGATCCACAAAATTTGATTGCATGATTATTTTCGCACTCTAATGAGTCCAATGGCATAGTGAAAGAAGTGGCATTTTTTGTATTTTGTTGCCACTTCATGCCTCAGTTATATGTATGTAATTAGAACTTATGTATATTTGTAAGGGATTTGTATTAACTGTTTTACTGTAAAAATTTTGTCACACACTCATTATTCTAAATCTGTATCTGACACCCATTTGCCTTAATTAGCATCTGGGATGTCACATATGGTATTAGAGCAGAATAATTGTGGATCAAATCCCTTACACTGAGGCCTTAGGTAGAAAAAGCCCTGTAGAGTAGCTAGAAAAAATAAGTCCTCTTTTTAAACTAGACCACCAACTCGTGTCTTCTTTTTTTTTAGAAGACTGACGTGAGGAAGATAACCCGTAGAGCATACTAAGTGACCTGAAGCCTGAGATCACCCGAACAGGGCTGAATTTGCCGAACTCTTCTGAGGTATCCAAAGATTAATGCAGCCGTAGGAAAAAATCAAGCCAACCCTTGTCCACCTTTTGCCCTCAAATTTTGAAACACCGAGAGATCTATTTCCTACAACATAGCAGAGTTTAAGAAACTTAACCCCCAACACTTTAAAGGTGGCCCTGATCCCTTAGTAGCCGAAGCTTGGATCTAACAGATAGAGAAGCTCTTCTCTATCCTAGATCTAATCGAGGAACAGAAAGTTCCCCTTAAAACCTTCATGGTAAACAACGAAGCAGAATGCTGTGGCGACATAAAAAGGATGTCTTCCCTACCTCTACCACCTGGGAAGTTTTCATGGATGCATTCTTTGATAACTTCTTCCCTACCTATGTCTAGGAAAAGAAGGATGAGGAATTTTGAGGACCTCCACAAAGTGAGTCTAACAGTTGCCCAATATGCAGCCCATGTTGTTCAACTATCTAGGTTTTCCCCTCTAATGGTTACCCCCGAGAGGCAAAAAGCTAGAAAGTTTCCCAAGAGCCTTTATGCCGACATCTATGACTTTGTCGCGATGCTGAGACCCAGCTCGTATGTGGAGGTGCTCAAACATTCCTAGTTGGCCAAAGATCTCATATCGGCCAAGCACCAATGCATTGCCCCAGTCCGTACCCAACAACAACATCAGGAGCTTAGGAGGAGATTACTCGACCCCATTAGTAGCCACCTTGATAAATGAACTAGAGTTGCCCTTCCCCCTGCTTTGTCTCCACCTGCAATTCAACCTGCCCAACCTAACCAACCATGTAAGCATTATGGTTGCTTGCATGGTGACTACCTTGTCGACGTATCAATAATGCCTTTTATCGATGTGAAAGCACCCAACACCTTATAAAAGACTGCCCCTAGCGACCAAAAGACGCTGCACGACCTATAGTACAAGGTCTTGTGTACCACTTGGATGAACCCGGTGCTCTCCTTACTCTTGTTATTATCTAGTGTATGCTTTCTATTCATGACACTTTTGCCAAGGCTTTGATCAATAAAGGTGCTACTCCCTCTTTTATTTCTCGTACATTTGCTTGTAATCTTTATTTTAGACCAGAACCCTTGGCAGAAACATTAACAGTAGAAACTCCCTCTAGGAGACTACTAGAGGCTCATTGTGTATATAAAGACTGTAGAATAAAAACTTCAAGAATAAAGGTATTTATAAATCTGATACTGTTAAATTTTATAAAATTTGATGTGATATTAGGAATGGAATTGTTGTAAAAGTATAGAGCTATAATTGATTGTGAAAGTAAAATTGTAACCTTACAGTCTCCAAAAATAGAATAAAAGTTTTCTTATTATTTTCCTAACCAATGAATGAACAAGAATATAGGTGTTGATCCAACTGTGTGTATGATACCAATTATTTACAACTTTCTAGATGTCTTTCCTATCAAATTTCCTTGTTTACCTCCCTCGCGAGAAGTAGAGTTCCTAATTGAATTACTGCCCAGAACCTAGCCAACTTCGAAGCCTGCCTATCGTATGAGTCGTGTTAAGTTAACAGAGATGGAACATCAAATTTTGGACCTTATTACTCGGAAGTTTATTCACCCTAACCATTCTCCTTGGGGTGCTCCGGTGTTGTTCGTGAAGAAAAATGATGGTTCCCTCAGACTCTGTGTGGACTACCAGGAACTCAACTGAGTGACCAAAGCAAGTAACCATTACCTTAGATCGATGACCTCTTCGATCAACTATAAGGAGCCATGGTCTTTTCTAAGATCGATCTTAGGATAGGATACCACCAGTTGAGAGTCAAAGAAGAAGATATTCTGAAGACCATCTTCCAGTGCAGGTATAGTTTGTACGAGTTCAAGTTAATGTTGTTTGGATTAACAAATGCCCTTGCAGCCTTCATGGACCTAATGAACAGAGTTTTGTGGCACGCACTAGATCAATATGCCATTGTTTTTATTAATAACATCCTAGTGTATTCCAAAAGCCTTGAAAAACATGTAGTGCACTTGACTGAAGTGTTAGAGACTCTTCGCCGAGACCAACTATACGTTAAACTGAGTAAATACTATTTCTGGTTGGATCGAGTTTTCTTTCTCGGACATGTAATTTTGAGTGAAGGAGTTTCCAAGGATCCGTCCAAGGTGAAAATGATAGTCAACTAGAATCTGCCCACCAATGAGTGTAGTGAAAGCTTCATAGAATTGAAGTATCATTTCACCTTTGCTCCTGTGTTGATCCTCCCCGATAATATGGGAAGATTTCAAGTCTATTGTGATGCATCTCATATTGTCTTGGGGTGTGTCTTGATGCAATATGATAGAGTAGTCACCTATGAGTCCTGACAATTGAAACTTCATGAGCAGAACTACTCTACCCACGACTTGGAGCTTGCAATCATTATCTTTGCCTTGAAGATATGGCATCATTACCTGTATGGTAAGACCTTTGAGATTTATACTGACCATAAGAGTTTAAAGTAAATCTTTTCATAGAAGAAGTTAAACATGAGACAGAGACGTTGGATAGGTCCTTTGAAGGACTATGATGGCAAGATCATCTATCACCCCGGGAGAGGAAATGTGGTCATTGATGCATTGAGCCGAAAGGAGTCTGTTGTGTTGGCATAAGCCATGCCCTCCAGTTGGAAATTAATGGACACTATACAATTTATCTAGCTTAACTATTATGGGAAAGGCACCTATCTTGTCCAGATCCGAGCCCTACCGGATCTCTTTATAAAAATTTAGAAAGCTCAATCCATGGACCCAGAACTCACCAAGAATCTAGGTAAGTTAACTTCTGACGAATCTCCTGATTTCAGGATTTCACATGATGGACTGTTCAAATTCCAAAACCTAATTTGGGTCCCCGTTGTTGTAAAGGCGGATGTTTTCAAGATTGCCCATGCTTTCAAGTTATCCATCCATCCTGGAAGTACCAAAATGTTCCAGGACTTGAAGCATTAGTACTAATGGCAAGGAATAAAGAGGGATACAGTTGACTATGTCTCCCAATGCCTTACTTGTAATCAGATTAAGACAGAACATCAAAGACCCAGTGGTTTGTTACAAGGTCTTTTGATTCCTGAACGGAAATGGGAACATGTAACCATGGATTTTGTTATAAGATTGCCCAGAACATGTTCTGATCAAAATACTATCTAGGTCATCATGGATAGACTAACTAAGACCACCCATTTTCTGCCCATCAGAACCACTGACTCCACCAGCAAGTTAGCTCGTCTATATGTTGATGAGATTGTCTAATTTTATGGTGTTCCCTCATCCATTGTGTCCAATTGCAATCCCCAATTTACTTCCCACTTCTAGGATAGCTTTTAAGAAGCTCTGGGGTCTGGGTTGTATTTCAGTACCACTTATCATCCCCAAACGAATGGTCAGTCAGAACATACGATCTAGTATCAGAAGACATGTTGGGTGCTTGTGCCCTCGACTTCGGTGATAACAGGTATGAGTATCTTTCCCTTTTTGAATTTGCTTATAATAACAGTTATCATTCCAGTATCAGCATGGTCTCGTATGAAGCACTGTATGAAAGGCCTTGTCGTTCTTTTACTTGTTTGAGTGAAGTTGGAAACCAGCTCCATTTAGAATTAGACTTCGTTCAGGAGACCATTGAGAAGGTCGCCATCATCCGTAAGAATTTGGCCATTGCCTAGAACCGTTAGAAGAGTTACATAGACAATCGTAGGCAACCCTTGGAGTTTGCCGTGAGAGATTAGGTCTTCCTCAAGGTTTTCCCCTATAAGGGAAAGATGCAATTTAAGAAGAGAGGGAAGTTGAGTCCTCGTTATATGGAACCTTTTTGGATCATCGAGCGCGTTGGACCCATGGCATATCACCTCGCTCTATCCTGAGAATTTATGGGACTATGTGATGTCTCTCATGTCTTGATACTTAAGAGTTACCTCCTTGATCCTTCTCATATTATTCCTTATGATGAGGTGCAGGTATAAGCTGACATGACTTATAAGGAGGTTCCCGTGGAGTTTCTTAGGTGGACTAATAAGGTCTTGCATAACAAGACTATTCCCATGGTGAAGGTGCGATGGCAACATCATACCCTGGAGGAAGCCACATGGGAGTTGGAGAGCGAGATGAAGGAGAAGTATCCAGACCTATTGGAGACAAATTTGGGGATTAAATTTTTTAAAAGTGGGGATGATGTAACACCCCACCCATCGTTGTGCTTAATTATTTGAAAAATCTTAATTGTTCGGATCTTTTGCCGCATTAAACCCATTTAAATTACACCACATAATATTTATCATAATTTATAAATATGGTTGATTTTTAATAATTTTGGTATTTATTTAATTTTTATTTCTATTATTTAGTTTTGCATTTAACTTATTTAAATGAATTTTAAAAAATAAGGAAAAATCAGAAAAATGGTGAAACATGAAGAAATCCTACGGGAAAAATCCTGCGGGGAAGCAGAGCTACCCATGCACTATGCGCACGCACATACATGCACACCAGCTACAGGATGTGCGCACAACGTACACATCCCTTCTGCATAGACGCGCGCACGGGATGTTCGCACAGCACGAACGTCTTGTCCATGCGCATAGCGTAGGGATAGGTCCTGCGAGCATCTTGTCAAGTACAGGTATGTCATCTACACGTCACCTTGCCTGCGGATAAGGGTTGCACGCTGTGTGTGTACCATCCATGCTTGGGGCCTGCGCGCATGACTCCCAGCCCATCTAGGCCCTTCGCGCAAGCAAGCTAGCCCCTGCGTGTGGGGCAGGAGGCCTGTGTGCCTGTAGCCCACTAGCCGGGCACTGCCACCTCGGGAAGTTCACTACTGGCGCCCCAGGCAGCGCGCTACCGCCACTGGTGGAGGAGGCCCTCCTCCTTCATTTTTGGTGCTAAACATCTTTTTCTCCTATCTCTTCACCAAATTTTGCCACTTGGCGCAAATTTGACGTTTCCAAAATTTTATAAATAGGTCTTCCATCCCCATTCTTCCCCACACTTCCATTCTTCCATTTTTCTAAACTCAGAGAGAGAAGGAGAGAGAGAGAGTAATCTAGTTAGAGAAGGAGAAAAAAAAAAGAACGGTGAAGGAGAAAATGTCAAGATTTCGGTAAGAAATTTAATATTTCTTTCGATGTCCTAAGGGATATTTTTAGATAAAATAAACTTATTAAGTATTACCATTCTTATTTTATCTACGTGTATGCCTTTGTATTTATAGTTTAGATAAGTTGAATTGTTCTTGTTTTTAAACATACTATGTGAATTATAGACACTTGATGATTTGCATGTAATAAAATATAATATGAAGTTGGTATTATTGCCTGGTAAAAATAAAGAATAAAAAGAAGAAAAGAGAAAAGTGGAATGAAACATGAATGGTCTGAAATATATATCTATATTAATATGCATATTACATCAAGTGTCTCGTTAGGCTTTTTATCTTTGAGGGGTGTTTGTTCCCCTAGTCCTTCAAGGTATCTGTTCCCCCCTACCCTATCTTGTCTGGAAAGATATAAGAGAACCAGTCCTAGTGGATGATGGCGTACCTTTTGACGAGAGTGGTAACGCAAATATTTGTTAGGGGTCACCCTTGGCTAAGTACTATCATGATGTAGATATCTGATAGGGCCACTATAGTTGATATGGCCGTGGTCGTAGATCGTACAATGGTTTGGCCAGTCGAAAATGGGTTTGAACAAATTTCTGTATCTATATCTAACATGGTTATTCTATTTGGGTAGTTGAAAATATGTATCTACCGTCAAAGATTGAAGTTGTAACGAATTTGTGAAGCATGACACAAAAATCTAAACATTTCATGATTTATTTAATTTTCTCTATTATCTGGCATGATGTATGTTTGGTTTGTTCATATTCATGTACTGCTTTCTTAATAAATAAATTATTTTCATAATGTAAGATTGGTCTACGAGGTGGCCAAATTGTAAGCTTTTAAGCTAAAATAATTCACCTTTAAAATCTTACGATGTTAATTTAATATTGTTTTTCTTACTGAGTATATGGAACTCACTCTTTCTATTCCCCCTCAGATGAGGAAGAAAATGACAAACCGTAAGCTGACCTACCCTTAGAAGTTTATGAGGATCTCGTGGATCCACAAAATTTAAGTGCATGATTGTTTTCGCACTCTGATGAGTCCAATAACATAGTGAAAGAAGTGGCATTCTTTTGTGTTTTGTTTTCTTTTTTTTTTTGTATTTTCTTGCCACTTCAGGTCTCAATTATATGTATGTAATTGGAACTCATATATATTTGTAAGGGATTTGTATTAATTGTTCCGCTGCATAAAATTTTATTATGCACTCATTATTCTAAATCTGTATCTGACACCCATTTGCTTTAATTAGCCTTTGGGATGTCACATATTTTGTTAAGAGGATTTTTTAGATTAAAAAGACCATAAGGTCGAGTTTTTGTTGCTTATAATCTAAAAAAAATTGCAGCATGATAAACTTTTAGCATTATCTCATAAAAATTATTTCTTACTTTTTATAGTAAATAGCTTATAAGTTCTTCCACACAAATATTGAATTTAAAAGTAAATTTTATTTGAACTTAACTCATTTTGTACTATAATGGCAGCCATAAAACTAATAAAATCAGTGTTCATAAGCAATTTATATAAATTAAGTAAAATATCCAATAAGTATAAAAAATCATGTCTCAAATAGCAATGAATTATTTATTTAAGTTAAACATTTCAAAAAATGTGACCATTCTCTAAATAACCATAGATTCTTTATTTAAGTTCAAAGATTTTTTAAGTTATAGTATAATAAACTCTACATTTTCTGCAGTATATATAAAATACTCAATTGCATGTCATTTATCCTCCCAACATTATTCAAACTTTCTTCAATTAAACATAGTTTTCTTGACTGGTGCAACAAAGATGTATAGCAAAAAGTTAGTTTTCCAAAGCCTACATAACCTCTCAGTTATTTATTATAGATTAAACTCAAGGGTAAGAACTTAACCTCCATTCATTGAAGAAATAAAAAAAAAAGTTTATTTCCATTCTTCTTAATCTTTAGGCACAAAGATAAAATCTAGATGTTCGATGTTAATATTTTCTATAGTCTAAATCTCAGGTCATAAGATTTAAAGGAGGAAACTTTGGAGAAGATCTGTACCAGCAAAATCTTATGGGACCAAGACGATGTTGCACTCGTTCCCACTCGGTAAGCCTTCACTTTTGCCATCCATACCAAAATCCTTTTCCATTAATTTTATTATAGATGTGTTTTTCTTGGTCGATTTTCTTTATGGAAAATAACTAATTATATGGATAAAATTAAAATTATTATTGCAGTTGAATGGCTTCAATTTCGTTCACACATCTCACTAGGAGCTTTACTTGAAGAAGGAATTTGATATGTTTGTTCCTTATCCATACAAGATTAAGTTTAACAAGATATCAGGTTATAAGTTTGAGGAACATGAAATAGAGTTGGTCAAGTTTTTTATGAGGAAAACAATCAACTGGGGAATTTGGTTATTGTAACTTTTCATAAAAATGCTCTTGAAATTTGTCGTAATGTTGCATATTATTATTGCAAGCTTTTTTATTCCTTGAGAGCATTAAAACAAGCTCGAATATCTATTTACGAGCCTTCCAACAATACTAATAATCTATTGATTTAAAATTTATATATAATTGGTTATTTACTATTTTTTTAATGAACCATGATAAATAAATCCAATACACTTAGTTTAATCATATTAGATTGAATTACTAATGAACATTTTTATTCTTCCCATCAAATTTTTTTTTAAAGAGTGATTATCAGTAGAACATTAAGAATTTATAGTTTTTATTAATAGTTAAGAATTTATAGTCACTTCAATAGAACATTAAGAAAATTTCTTCCACTTATTTTACCATTTATATAAGATATACTAATTTTTTAGACTGAGACAATCTTTAACCATGTACCATTCTTTAGTGGTGTCTTACTACCAATTTATTTAATAATTTTATCTTTTATTTATAAAAAAAATTTAATGATCTCATTTTTTTAGAACTCAAGAATTTTGAGTATTAGGAAAAATATCCAATTCTTTAATGAACCATTATTTTTTAGAAAATAATATCTGTATATATTTAAAAAATCAGATTCATTATTTCATTTAGGAATTTTATTTAAATTCTCTTAAATAATTATGATAAATTAAAAATAAATTCAAGGATACTTCACATGTGACATCCCAGATGCTAATTATGAGAAATGAGTATCAGATATAGATTCAGAATAACGAGTGTATGATAAAATTTATGCAATGAAATAAACTTATTACAAATCCCTTAAAAAAATATATATAGATGAGTTCCAATTATATACATATAACTAAGACCTGAAGTGGCTATAAAATACAAAAGAAACAAAAAAAAAAGAAGACTACTTTTTTCGCTATGCTATTGGACTCATCAAAGTGCGGGAATAATTATGCACTCAAATTTTGTGGATCCACGGGATCCTCATAGACTTTCAAGGGTAGGTCAGCTTACGGTTTGTCATAGACTTCCAAGGGAAAGGATCAATTTATAGAATTTTGGAACCATCAAATTTGCACCAAGTGGTGAAATTCGGTGAAGAGAGAGGAGAAACAAAGATGTTCAGCGTGCATAATAAGAGAGAAGGGTCTCCTCCACTGGTGATAGTGGCGCACTGCCCGAGGCGATAGCGACGCACTACCTGAGGTGGCAGTGCCCCAGCCGATGCGTTATAGGGTAGACTGCGGGCACACAGGCTTCCTACTGTGCACGCAGGGGCTCGTCTGCACACGCGCAAGGCCTAGGCATGTTGGCCACCGCGGACGCAGACCTATTACGCACAGGCCCTAGGTGCGTAAGGCCTATATGCGCAGGCCTTA
This sequence comes from Carica papaya, assembly GCF_054855325.1. Classification (NCBI taxonomy): domain Eukaryota; kingdom Viridiplantae; phylum Streptophyta; class Magnoliopsida; order Brassicales; family Caricaceae; genus Carica; species Carica papaya. The sequence goes on from NC_142317.1 coordinate 28,571,233, forward strand.
GGCGCGTAGGGCCTATTTGTGCAGGCTTGCTGCACAGACGGCACGTGCACAGTGTGCGGCGGCTGTTCGCACTAGGTGACATGCGGACAGCTCGCCTACACGCGACAAAATGCACGCATGACCTATCACCCCACCGTGCATGCGAACTGGACGTGCGCACTGTGCGTCATTTTTTTTATTTCTCTCAATTTACTAAAATTAATTTAAATAAATTAAATACAAAAATTAAATAATAAAATTAAATAAAAACAAAATAATTTAAAATCAACCAAAGTTTTACGAATTACGATAAATATCATGCAGAAATAATTAAATAAGCTCAATGCGACCAAAGGCCCGAATAAATAGAGTTTGTTTCCAAATCAATTAAGTACAACGATGGGCGGGGTGTTACATCACACTTCTTTTAAATATGTTTTATATGTACATATTTTAAAAATATAAATATGCTTACTAAAATAATATGTAGCATTATTGTTAGAGAATTTTTGAGATATAAAAAGAATATACATATATACACATATATTTATATATATCCTCTATTGTCGTTTAGTTCTTCTCTCATTAATTCCAAAGAGTTTTCTTTCTCTTCTCCAAAACCTGAATTCTGAACAAAAATTTTCAAGTATAATCATCACCCATCATATAACAATAAGTACTTTTGATAAGAGCATCCAATGCATGGCCACCACAAAACCTAAACAAACGACAATGAATTAGAGAACCTTGTTGTCCACCACCTCCATGCCCAGAGCCTTTACAGATGCTACTACCAACATTGCAAGCTGTAAATCAAAAAACATGATCACGCAATTTGAATTTTACATATAGTCGACATAATGTCTGAAAGATAAAACATCCAATATGTATAGTCATTAAGCCAGAGTAATGATTAGGGAAGATTAGGGCTACGCATTCTGTGTATAATTAATGCAGGTGCAGGACTAAAAATCCTTGAAGTAACACTTAGCCAAAAGAGGCACAAGAAGTGCATTATGCATTTTGGATCTCTTATACACCCTTTGCAAATTTTGCGACTTACCCTTTCTTCATCAACATCACAGTTTATCTTTTAGAAACCCATATATACACATTACTCAACATAACATGTAGTGAATTTGCACATTAATATATATACATATATACAACCAAAATAATGGTAAAGTTTTACATCTCAAAAGGCCAATCGGGGCACCTCAACCTTTTATTAGTCAAAGCATCATGGTAGAGCCTGTAATTCCTATTAGTATAGAGGCGGAAGAGTCGGTCTTTTTTATACCTTGTGCATCTAATGAATTCACCCCCATGGACCTGCTACTTTCCACTAATGAGCCTTGATTTGTTGTTTAGGTTTACATCAAGCTTTCAGTATTTGATTTTATACTTATACACAAATAGAAGATCTTTTAGGCATTCGTTCTACCCAAAAAAGTCATGGAACAAATGAAAAATTGAATGATTTTTTACTTCTACACAAATAAGAGATCTTGTACGTATTCCTTCTACCTATAAAAGTTGTGTGACAAATGGTAGATACTCAAATAAGTAAACTATGTTACAAAGTTATATAAGTAATCAATATCTTAATAGAAATTTATTTTATCACAAAGGTACGCACTTATGTCATTTATCCTCCCATCACAATTCAATTGTTCTTTAATTAAACTTAGCCTTCTTAACTGGTGCAATAAAGAAGTATAGTGAAAAGTTTGTTTCCCAATGCCTACATAACCTTTCAAGTAATTTATTATATATTGAACTCAAGGGTATGCACTTAACCTCTATTGATTTGAAGAAAGGAAAAACAAACAAGTTTCTTTTCATTCTTCTTAATCTTCAGGAACAAATATAAAATCTAGATATTCGATATTAATATTTTCTACAGTCTAAATCTCATGTTTTAAGATTTAAAAGAGGAGGCTTTGGAGAATATCCATACCAGCAAAATCTTACGGGACCCAATGTAATATTCGGTCCCAAAAAATTATAAAATTGGACAGCTAAAGAGATGAGCATTTAAGGAAATAATTAGGGTTCTCTCCTTAATTTAGTAAATGGGAGCCAAAATGAGAGAGGAGGAGAGGAGCCGATCGAGTGAGAAAAGAGGCTAAGATTGAGGAGGAGTCAAGCCAAAAAGGAGAAGAGAACATCGCACGAGGGAAAGACGAGCAAGGAAACAAGAAAGGGAGAAGGAAATGAGGAGGTGTCGTAGAGGTAGAAAGTTGAAGGGAAGGGAAGAGAAGGGAATTGTGGCTAAGAAACCTGGTGTTACACGTGACGTCGGTGTTTGAAAACTGGTAAGTTTCGTCCTTTCCATTTCTTTTATGAGATTTCTTTTTCTTATTTCACACTAACCGGCATGTAGGTGTGAAACCAATCACCTAATCTTCAAAGCAAGCAAGGAGTGCTCTTGGGGAACCAAGGAGACCATCCTCCAGAAGCTAGGAGTTGAACTCAAGGTTGTTCGGGTTTTTGGAGCACCGTACCCAAACCATGTGCATTCATTTTCCTCTTTTGGTGTGTGTTCTCAATGAAATAGGTATTCATGTGTGTGTCTGTGTGTGTATGAAGGTTTCAGGAGCTAGAGCACTCTCCTCGTTGCGGCGAGTGACAGTCTTCTTAGAAAAATTGGAAATCATCTCTAATAGTAGAATCAGGAAAAAATGAAACTATTTGGCCTTCACAGCACCAAACTGAATCAGGTGACCTTTTGTTTCCTTTTTCATTGTGGAGTTTTGGGTGAGTACAGATGTTAATACGTATGTATGTGTATACGTTTTGGAAAGTAAATCGCTCACACCTATGTAGGGAGCTGAAGTAGTGGTTTCCTGAATACCGAAGAATGCCCTTGTCATGGTAATTACCTAAAACGACCACTATTAGTAGTTTTCCTAGGGTTAAATTTATTTTCATCAATTAAATATGATTATACTTATGTATGGTGATTCTAGGCTGTTGATCAAGTGGAGTACAATCCGTTGAGGGACTTTAAAGGTTTATGCATGGGTATTCTAAAATTTGTGTGTGTTTTAATATAGAACAGATACTGACTTCATTTCTTGATGAAGAACAAAACATGGACCTATGACAAGTGAACCCAAACTTATTTGGAAATCATGAGGAGATGGAAACCGAAAAATTAAGGACTAATAAATATTTGAAATTGTGATAAGTAAAAAAATTATAAGTGAAAAGAAACCCCTAATAAAATGAAAGATTGAAAAAAAGGTAATAACATATGAAACCAAAGAAAAGTAGAAATGAATTAATTACGGTTACCAAATAAATTAACTTAAATAATATTTAAAAGAAAGATAGAATAAAAGGGAAGTAAATAACAAATTGGGAAAGGATATGATGTGAGTCAATAGTGTATGAATCTTAGATGTTTTCTCATTTAGACTGGATCGAGGAGGAGAGTGTGTGTGTGTGTGGCTGAAGTTCAGCGAGTACGGTGAACCTACATATGGATAGAGTTTAAAACTTAGTCCATACGTGGATAGGTATTTGTGAGTATGGGTCACCTAGCAAACGTAACTGCTATTTCGTGTGTGTGCTATCCATGCGATGTGGGATCCATTTCGCCTCTCTTTGACGACGACATAAACGGCATCATGTGATCAAACTTTAGAGATGACCTTTCGGGTGTATATATGTTATTTTGAGTGTATGTGATAATACTTTGAGGTTATCAATGATATTCGAGTGTAATTGAGGTATCTGATTGGAGAAATATGAAATTAGAATGTCCGAAATAATTGTGTTTAATAAATAAATTTTTTTTTAGACAATAGTGAAAATTACAAATAAATTTTGCATTGAAAACATTACTATTGCATTTGCACCATATTGTTTATTTTTGCTTGAGTTCGATGTGGGTTGGAAGAATAGAAATACTTGTAGAGTTGGTGAAGCTCCTTAAATTTCACCCTAATAGTTTTTAGAGGAGAAAGAAGTGCCAGAACCATTGTCGGACGAGTAGAGTTTGTGAAAGTGTTTTAGTTCATGTATAGTTTGTTCAAATTCTAGAAATTTTTGTTTTGTTTTGTTAAACTCTAAATTTTGACCTCATGTTATATATATATATAACCTCTTTATATATCACATTGGATGTTAGGTTTTATGTTAAATTCATGAGTTGTGCATATGCATGTTTTGTGGGCCATTATTTGAAGAATGGTATGAGTAGATTGCGCTTCATTATTGCGTTTGGGGTGTGATAGGTGGTGTCAGAGCCCATGTTCCTAGAATCATCCCTTGCGCATGAGGTTTTAGAGTTTAAATATGATTTCTTATAATTTTTAGGATGTTGAGGAGTAAGAAAAGTTATATTGGAATGTTCTAATCCGTTATTTTCTGGATGTAGGGTTGAAAAATGAGATGTGGACGACCTCCATCGGGGCAACAAACCAATTATATGTCTTTACAAGAAAATATTAATCGTTATACCATGTAATAGAGGAGCCTGTCAATTAGTATAGAGGAGGTAGAGAAGAATTACCTTTTCCTCCCCTAGTACCAGCTCCATATAATCCAGAACCACCAGTTATGGATCTAGATTGCCATAGGAGATTTATGAGACATAATCCTCCTTCCTTTGCTGGTACAAAGAAATTTATTGAAGCTGCGGGATGGTTAAAGGCAGTTGAAAAGGCATTTAGAGTTTTGAAGCTGACTATTGCTCGTAGGAGAAGTTGACCGTTGGTGGGAGTTCAGACATACCACTTTACCTACTCCATCGCTTGGGAATGGTTTCTGGGGGTGTTCAATACCGAGTAATTTGTTGCACGACTTCAACATCATAAGGAGTTAGAATTTATGTAGCTAACTCAGGGAAATTTTTCAGTAGTTGACTATGCTCAGAGGCTTACTGAATTGACTCATTTTACTTTGGCAATTATGACTGATGAAGGACAGAGGGCAAGGAAATTCCAGTGGGGCCTACGCCTAGAAATTTAGGATTCTCTTGCAGTTTTAGAACTGAGCACTTATGATGAAGTCTTGGCAAAAGTAGAGATAGTGGAAAGCAGACTTAGGAGTTCATCATCAGGAAGAGGCAATTCTAGACCTTCTGTACCTCTGAGAAGGCTGACTCTAGTGTTTGGTTTACAAGATAAAAGGCCTAGAATGACAACAAAAATATCTCCTAGACCATCATCAGCACTCGGTAAGGCGTTGGCCTACCATACTTGTGGGAAAAATCATGGCAATTAGTCGTGCCATTGTGTCACTCGATCTTGTTTCAAATGTGGTAGCTAATAACATCTAATTCGTAATTGCTCATTTATGAAGGACAAATGAAAGCTCCAAAGCATCGGATGCTGAAGTGAATCCAAACATCATCCAAGGCATGTATCCTATCTCTAAAAATTTAGCTAGGGTGTTAATAGATCCTGGTGCCACACATTCATTCGTGTTACACACTTTTGCACCACGATTGAGTGTTACCCTTATTTACTTGAAGAATATTTTAATGATATACACAGCAGGTGCGAATGTCTTACTTTCTGATGTTATATATAAAGATTGTATAATAGAGATAGCTAGGAGGGAACTAAAGATAGACTTGATACTTTTAGATGTGGGGAATTTTGATGTAATTATAGGGATGGACTAGTTAACAGCTTACTATGCGACTCTAGACTATCGTAATAAGAAAGTTGTATTTAATATAACTAATGAAGAAAATTTTACTTCGTAATAGGATTGTGTTATTAATAGTATATTATTATTTAAGTTATACAACTTATTAAACCTAACGTGTAGAGGTTGACGTGGTAGGTAATAAAAATAAAGAGATTGGTTTTATGATGTATTAGTAGTTCAAGAATATTCAGATGTATTTCCTGATGAACTTCTAAGATTATCCCCAAATCACGAAATAGAATTCTCTATTGACCTACAACTAGGTACTCAACCTACTTTTGTTTCTCTTTATAGACTAGTAAGAGCTAAAATGGAAGAGTTAAAGAAATAATCAATAGAACTCTGAGAAAAATGATTTATTTGGCCTAGTGTCTCTCCTTCGGGCGCTCCTATGAAATTTTCCAAGAAGAAAGGTGGAATTAAACGAATGTGCATTGATTATAAAGAACTCAACAGAGTCATCATCAAGAACAAATATCCTTTGCCCAAGATTGATGATCTTTTTGAGCAGTTACAAGGGGCCCAAGTCTTTTTCAAAATTGATTTATGATCAAGTTACCATCAGGTGAAAATTAAACCTGAACATATTCTAAAGACTGCTTTTAGAACATGATATTGCCATTATGATTTCTTAGTCTTACATTTTAGGTTGACAAATGCCCTGGCTAGATCAGTTCGTTATTGTATTTATTGATGATATATTGATTTATTCAAAGAGTAGAGAAGAACATGGAGAACACTTGAGACATCTTCTGAAAACCCATAGGAAAGAGAAGTTATATGCAAAATGTAGTAAATGTGCATTCTGGCTCAAACAGATTGCCTTTTTAGGTCATGTGGTTTCCAAGGATGGAGTATTTGTGGACTCGGCAAAGATCGAGCCTATTATGGGATTGGAACGTTCCACTACTGTGAAAGGCGTTCATAAATTTTTTGGTATGGCTAGGTACTATCACTGATTCGTGAAGGAATTTTCTAAGATTGCAACCCCCTTTACTCAGCTAACTAAGAAAGATACTAAGTTTGAATGGACTACAGACTGTGAGAATAGTTTTAAAGAACTTAAAATTTGACTTGTGACAGCTCTAGTATTAGCTCTACCAAGTGGATCAGGAGGTTATACAGTATACACTGACGGATTAGGTCAGGGTTTAGGATGTATTTTAATGCAACATTGTAGAGCCATCATATATGGGTTAAGACAATTGAAGAACCATGATCGAAATTATCCAACTCATGACTTGGAATTAGCTGCAATTGTATATGCTCTTAAGATCTGGCGTCATTATCTGTATGGAGAGACGTTAAAGATTTATACTGACCATAAGAGTCTTAAATATCTTTTCATACAGAGGGAACTGAACATGCACCAACGTAGATGGATGGATCTTCTTAAGGACTACGATTGCAAGATATCATACCATCCAGGAAAAAGAAATGCGGTGGCTGATGCATTGAGTCGCAGGACCTCCAGTACGATAGCAAAACTAATAGCTTCTAAATGGAAATGTAACACTCCGTTCATCGTTGTGCTTAATTGATTCGAAAAACCCTATTTATTCGGGTCTTTGGCCACATTGAACTTATTTAATTTTCTTTGCATGATATTTATTGTAATTTGTAAAAAATTTGGTTGATACTTAATTATTTTGTTTTTATTTAATTTTAATTTTACTATTTCATTATTTTTTTGCATTTAACTTATTTAAATTATTTTTAGAAAATTGTGAGAAATTGAAAAAATGCTGAAATGGGAAGAAATCCCATAGGGAAGCAAAATTGCACACGTGGATGTTTGGCATTGTGCCCGTGCGCACGTGTGCATAGCAGTCGCGGGACGTGCGCACTGCGCACATGTTCCATCCGCACGCACGCACGTAGAGGATGTGTACACAGCGCGCACCTCCCATCAGCACGCACGGTGCGGGGATAGGTTCTACGTGTCTTGTTGTGCATAAGTGGGCCATCCACGCATCATTTCACGTGCAGACAAGCACCGTACACTATGTGTGCAACATCCGCACAGTAGGCCTGTGCTAATAGGCCCTACGTGCGCGGTAGGAGGCACTGTCGCCTTGGGCAGTGCGCTGCCGCCGGCGGTGTATGAGACCCTTCACCCTCATTTTTTATATTGAGCATCTTTTTCTCCTCTCGTCACCGGATTTTGCCACTTGGCACGAATTCGGCAGTTATAAAATTCTAGAAATTGACTCTTCCCCTTCCATTGCACCCCACATTTTCATTCTTCCATTTTCCAAGATTAGAGAGAGAGAGAGAGAGAGATAGTAGTCTAGTGAAAGAAGGAGGGAAAGAAAGGAGAACGGTGAAGGAGAAAGCATCAAGGTTTTAATAAGGAATTTAGTATTTCTTTCGATATCTTAAGGAGTATTTTTAGATAAACTAATATCATTAAAAATGATCATTGTGATTTTACCTATTTTGTATGTCTTTGTGTTCACGGTTTAAATAGGTCGAATTGTTCTTGTTTTGAAGCATGCTATGTGAATTGCAGATACTTTATGAATTGCATATAATAAATATAATATGGAATTGGTAAAACTAAAAAGTATAGAAAGAAAAAAAAAAGAGAAATGTTGAATGAAACATGATTGGTTTGAAGTATATCTGTATTGACATGTATATTGCGTCAAGTGTCTCATTAGGCTTTTTATCTCTGAGGGGTATCTGTTCCCCTTGCCCTTCGAGGTATTTGTTTCTCCCTCCCTATCTGGTCTGGAAAAACATAAGAGGACTGCTCCCAGTGGATGATGGCGTACCCTTTGACGCGAGTGGTAACGTGAATATTTGTAGGGTTCACTCGTGGCTAAGTAATATCGTGACTATAAATATCTGTTAGGGCCACTATTGTTGGTATGACCGTGGTCGTACCTCGTGCCACGGTTTAGGAGGCTGGAAATGTGCATGAGCAAATTGTTGTATCTGTATCTGATCTAGTTATTCCACTTGTATAGTTTGAAATATGTATCTGCCTTTAGAGATGGAAGTAGTAACAACTTCGTGAAGCATGACACAAAAATCTGAGCATTTCATGATCTATTTAATTTTCTCTATTATCTCGCATGATGTATATTTGATTTATTCATATTAATGTACTGTATTTTTAATAAATAAATTATTTTTATAATGGAAAATCGGTCTACGAAGAGGCCAAATGGTATGCTTGTAAGTTAAAATAATTCACCTTTAAAATCTTACGATGTTAATTTAATACTGTTTTCCTTACTGAGCATATGGAACTCATTCTTTCCATCCCCTTCCCACTCATATTAGGAAGAAAATGAGGAACCACAGACTGACATACCCTTAGAAGTTTATGAGAATCCTGTGGATCCATAAAATTAAGTGCATGATTGTTTCCACACTCTGATGAGTCCAATAGTATAGTGAAATAACTGGTCTTCTTTTGTGTTTTATTTTTTTTGTATTTTGTAGCCACTTCAGGCCTCAGTTATATGTATGTAATTGGAACTCATATATATTTATAAGGGATTTGTAATAAGTTTGTTCCGCTACATAAATTTTATCATGCACTTATTATTCTGAATTTATATCTAATACCCATTTGCCTTAATTAGCATTTGGGATGCTACAGATGGTATTAGAGCAGAATAATTGCAGATTAAATTTCTTACATTGAGGCTTTAGGTAGAAAAAGCCCTTAGAGTACCTAAGAAAAATAAGTCCTCTTTTCAAAATTTGACCACCAACTCATGTCTTCCTTTCTTTTATAGGAATGACATGAAGAAGACCATCTGTAAAGCGTACTGAGTGACCTGAAGGCCCGGATCACCCAACCAAGGCTGAATTTACTAAACTCTTCTGTGCTATCCAAGGGTAACTGCAACCATAGGACAAAATCAAGCCAACTCTTGTCCCCCTCCTGTCCTCGAATTCCAAGACACTGAAAGATTGATTTCCTAAAACATAATAGAGTTTAAGAGACTTAAACCCCCACACTTTGAAGGTGGCCGTAATCCTTTAGTAGCCGAAGCTTGGATCCTTTAGATAGAGAAGCTCTTCTCTATCCTAGACCTGATCGAGGAATAGAAAGTTCCCCTTATAGCCTTCATGATAAACGACATAGCAGAATACAATTGACGACTTAAAAAGGAAGTCCTGCCTATGCAAGTTTTCATGAATGCATTCTTTTATAACTTTTTTCCTGCCTATGTCCGGAAAAAGAAAGAGGAGGAATTTTAGGACCCCCATTATGCTCCCCGTTTTGTTCAACTGTCTAGGTTTGCCCCTCTAATGGTCGCCCTCGAGAGCCAAAAAGTTAGAAGTTTCTCAAGGGCCTTCGTGCCGACATCTATGACCGACTCGCGATGTTGAGGCCTAACTCATATGCGGAGGTGCTTGAACATGCTCAGTTGGTTGAAGATCTCATCTTAGCCAAACACCAATGCATTGCCTGAGTTCGTACCCAGCAACAACCCCAACGTCTTAGAAGGACATTGCTTGACCAAGTAGGTAGCAAACTTGATAAATGAACTAAAGTTGCCTTTATCCCTACTTTGCCTCTGCCTACAGTTCAACCTGCTTGATCTAACCTCTTAAAATTGTGGTCATTTGTATGGTGACCTACCCTATTGACATATCAATAACACCTGTTATCAGTGCGGAAGCACCCAACATCCTATAAAGGACTACCCCCAGCAACCAAAGGATGCAGCTCGACCTATACCACAAGGTCGCGTGTACCACTTGGATGAACTTGGTGCCCTTTCCTACTCATGTCCTTATTCGGGGTATGTTTTATATTCATGATACTTCTGCCAAGGCTTTGATTCATATAGGTGCAACTCACTCTTTTATTTTCCGTATATTTGCGTGTAATCTTGATTTTAAACTAGAACCTTTAGTAAAAATATTAATGTTAGAAACTCCCTCTAGGGGAATGCTAGAGGCTCATTGTGTATATAAAGACTGTAGGATAAAAGTTTCATAAATAGAGATATTTGTAAATATGATAATTTTAAATTTTGTAGGATTTGATGTGATATTATGAATGGATTGGTTGAAAAAGTATAGAGCTATAAGCAATTGTGAAACTAAAATTATAACTTTACGATCTTTGAAAAAATAATAAAATTTTGTTATTATTTTCCTTACCAATGAATGAATAAGAATATGGGTGCTGATCTTGCTGTGTGTACCATACCAATTGTTTGTAACTTTCTAAATGTCTTTCTGATCGAACTTCCTAGTCTACCTCCCTCGTGAGAAGTAGAGTTCTTAATTGAATTATTGCCCGAAACCTAGCTAATCTCGAAGCTTGCCTATCATATGAGTCGTGCTAAGCTAATAGTGCTGGAGCATCAACTTTCTGACCTTATTACCTGGAAGTTTATTCACCCTAGCCATTCTCCTTGGGGTGCTATGGTGTTGTTTGTGAAGAAAAAGAATGTTCCCTCAGACTCTACATAAACTATCGAGAACTGAACTGAATGACCGTTAAAAGTAAGTACCCCTTACCTCAAATCGATGACCACTTCAATTAATTGCAAGGAGCCATGGTCTTTTCTAAAATTGATCTCAAGACAAGATACGACTAGTTAAGAGTCAAAGACGAAGATATTTCGAAAACTGCCTTCCGATACAGGAATGATTTGTACGAGTTCAGGATAATGCTGCTGGAATTAACCAATGCCCTTGCAGCCTTCATGGACCTAATGAACAGAGTTTTTCAACAGGCACTAGATCAATACGTCATCATTTTTATTGATGACATCATAATGTATTCCAAGAGCTGTAAAGAACTTGCAGTGGACTTGACTAAAGTGTTGGAGACTCTTCACCAGAAATAACTATATGCTAAATTGAGCAAATGTTCTTTCTGGTTGGATCTAGTTTCCTTTCTCAGACATGTAATCTCAAGTGAAGGAGTTTCATAGACCTGTCTAAAGTGGAAACGGTAGTCAGCTTGAATCCACCCACCAACATGGCTGAGGTAATCAGTTTCCTTTGCTTGGCAGGTTACTATTGACAGTTCATTGATGGATTCACTAAGATTTCAACCCTACCAACCTGACTTGCCCAAAAGGGGGTACCTTCCATATGGAATTATGAGTGTGGTGAATGCTTCATGGAATTGAAGCATCATCTCACCTCTGTTCCTGTGTTGATCCTCCCCGATAATACGGGAAGATTTTAGGTCTACTGTGATGCATCTTATATTGGCTTGGGGTGTGTCTTGATGCAGCATGGTAGAATACTCGCCTATGGGTCCCATCAATTGAAACCTCATGAGTAGAACTGCCATACCCACGATCTGGAGCTTATAGCTATTACCTTTGCCCTTAAGATATGGCGCCATTATCTATATGACTAGAATTTTGAGATTTATACTGATCATAAGAGTTTAAAGTACATATTTTTAAAGAAGGAGTTAAACATGAGATAGAGATGTTGGATAGATCTTTTGAAGGACTATGACTGTAAGATCATCTATCAGCTCGGGAGAGGAAATGTGGTTGTTGATGCACTGAGCTTAAAGGAGTCTGTTGTCTATCAATCCATCCCAAAAGTACCAAAATATACCGAGACTTGAAACGACAATATTAGTGGCTTGGAATAGAGAGAGATATAGTTGACTACGTCTCTTGATGCCTCACTTGTCAGCGGATAAAGGTGGAACATCAGAGACTTGGTGGCTTATCACAAGGTCTTTCGATTCCTGAATGGAAATGGGAGCATATAACTATGAATTTTGTTTTAGGATTACCCAGAACTTGTTCTAGCTGGAACTCTACCTGGGTCATCGTGGATAGACTGACCAAGATCGCTCATTTTCTGACCATTAGAACCACTGAATCCACTAGCAAGTTAGCCCGCCTATATGTATAAAAATTGTCCAACTTCATGGTGTTTCCTCATCCATTATGTCTGATCGCAATCCTCGGTTTACCTCCCACTTCTAGGACAGCTTCCAAGAAGCTCTGGGGTCTTGGTTGTATTTCAGTACCGCTTATCATCCCTAAACCAATGGTCAGTTAGAACGGATGACCCAAATATTGGAAGATATGTTGCGTGCTTGAGCCCTCGACTTAAGTGATAGCTGGTATGAGTATCTTCCCCTTTGTGAACTTGCTTATAATAACAGTCATTATTCTAGCATAGGCATGGCCCCGTATAAAGCACTATATGGAAGGACTTGCCATTCTCCTAGCATGGCCTCGTATAAAGCACTATATGGAAGGACTTGCCATTCTCCTACTTGTTGGATTGAAGTTGGAAACAAGTGCTATTTAGGATTAGACTTCGTTCAGGAGACCACTAAGAAGGTTGTGATCATTTGCAAGAACTTGGCCACTATCTAGAGTCATCAGAAGAGTTATGCCGATAATCGTAGGTGATCCTTGTAGTTTGTCATGGGAGATTAGGTCTTCCTCAAGGTTTTCCCATATAAGGGAAAGATGCAGTTAGGGAAGAGAGGGAAGTTGAGCCCTCGTTATGTGGGACCTTTTTGGATCATCGAGTGCACAGGATTCGTGGCATATTGTCTCACTCTATCTCGAGAATTTATGGGTGTACATGATGTCTTCCATATCTCGATGCTTAAGAGGTACCACCCTAATCCTTTTTATGTTATTCCTCGCGATGAGGAGCAGGTACAAGCTGACATGACTTATGAGGAGGTTCCCGTGGAGATTCTTGGGTGGACTGATAAGGTCTTGCATAATAAAAAAATTCCATAGTGAAGGTACGATGGCAGCATCATACCCCAAAAGAAGCCACGTGGGAGTTGGAGAGCGAGATGAGAGAGAAGTATCCAAACCTGTTCAAGAAAAATTTGGGGACCAAATTTTTTTAAGGTGGGAGGGACGTAACACTCCACCTATCGCTGTGCTTAATTGATTTGGAAAACCCTATTTATTCGGGTCTTTATCCGCATTGAACTTATTTAATTTTCTTCGCATGATATTTATTGTAATTCGTAAAAAATTTGGTTGATTTTTAATTATTTTCTTTTTATTTAATTTTAATTTTATTATTTAATTATTTTTTTGCATTTAACTTATTTAAATTAAATTTTAAAAATTTAGAGAAATCAGAAAAATGACGAAACGGGAAGAAATCCTACAGCAAAAATCCTGCAGGAAAGCAGAACTGCCCGCACGAATGCTTAGCACTATGTGCACAGTAGCCGCGAGATGTGTGCACAATGCGCACATCCCATCCGCACACACACGTGCATGACATGGGGACTGGTCTTATGCATATCTTGTCGTGCATAGGCAAGCCATCTGCGCATCACCTGATGTGCAGAAAGGCATTGCACACTGTGCGTGCACCGTCTGTGCAGTAGGCCTGCACAGATAGGCCATGCACACCTGGGTTTGCGCCCACAAGTTAGCCCCTGCGCACGCAGTAAGAGTCCTATGCGCCTACAAGCTAGCTTGCAGTGAGCCGGCTTGTTCACTGTCACGTCGGGCAGTGCACCACTGTTGCCTCGGGTGATGAATCACTGTCGTTGGTGGAGGAGACCTTTCTCCCTCATTTTTCATGTCGAGCATCTTTTTCTCCTCTCTCTTCACTGAATTTTGTCACTTTGTGTAAATCCAATGGTTCTAAAATTCTATAAATTGAGCATTCCCCTTCAATTCCTTCCCACACTTCCATTCTTCTATTTTTCAAGATTTAGAGAGAGAGAGAGATAGTAGTCTAATGACAGGAGGGAAAGAAATGAGAACGGTGAAAGAGAAAACATCAAGCTTTTTGTAAAGAATCTAGTATTTCTTTCGACATCTTAAGGAGTACCTTTAGATAAACTAATATCATTAAATATTATGATTATGATTATGATTTTGCCTGTGTTCTATGCCTTCGTGTTCACAATTCAAATAAGTCGAATTGTTCTTATTTTCAAGCATGTTATGTGAATTACAAACACTTGATGAATTGCATGTAATAAATATAATATTTAATCGATAAAAATAAAGAGTACAAAAAAAAAAGAGAAATATGGAATAAAGCATGATTAGTCTGAAATATATCTGTATTGACATGCATATTGCATCAAGTGTCTCATTAGACTTTTTATCTCTGAGGGGTATCTGTTCCCCTTGCCCTTCGGGGTATTTGTTTTCCTCTCCCCTATTTGGTCTGCAAAGATGTAAAAGGGCTGCTCCTAGTAGATGACGGCATACCCTCTAACGAGAGTGGTAACGCAAATATCTGTAGGGGTCACCCGTGGCTAAGTAATGTCGTTATTGTATATATTTGTTAGGGCCACTATGGTTGGTACAGTTGTGGTCATAGATCGTGTCATAGTTTGGCCAGCCAGAAATGGACCTGAGCAAATTGCCATATCTGTATCTGATCTGGTCATTCTAGTTGGGTAGTTGAAAATTTGTATCTGTCTTCAAAGATAGAAGTTGTAACAACTTCGCAAAGCATGACATGAAAATCTGAGCATTTCATGATTTATTTGATTTTCTCTATTATCTGGCATGATGTATGTTTGATTTGTTCGTATTAATATACTGTGTTCTTGATAAATAATTTGTTTTTATAATATAAGATCGGTCTATGAGGAGGCCAAATGGTAAGCTTGTAAGTTAAAATAATTCACCTTTAAAATCCTACGATGTTAATTTAATACTATTTTTCTTACTAAGCATATGAAACTTACTCTTTCTATACTCCCCCCAGATGAGGAAGAAAATGAGGAATCGCAGGCTTACCTATCCTTGGAAGTCTATGAGGATCCCGTGGATCCACAAAATTGAGTGCATGATTGTTCTGCACTCTGATGAGCCCAATAACATAATGAAAGAAGTGGTCTTCTTTTGTGCTTTATTTCTTTTGTATTTTATAGCCACTTCAAACCTCAGTTATATGTATATAATTGGAACTCATATATATTTCAAAGGAATTTGTAATCAGTTTATTCCGCTGTATAAATTTTATCATACACTCGTTATTCTGAATTTGTATCTAACACCCATTTACCTTAATTAACATCTAGAATGTCATAGGAAAACTCTAGAAACCTTACAAGAATTATAATTGGGCATTCAAAAATGGGGAATGTATATAGCCAGCTTAAAAATCAAGCCAGTATTGATTTAAAAAGTTAAAAATGCTCAAGAAGTTGACTCTGCTATAAGGACCTTAAGAAAAAAAATCGAACAAGGTTTAAGACCTCACTTTAGAGTTCACAATGATCGGTTTCTTCGATTCAGAGGAATACTGTGCATTCTTAATGATCCGAACTTGAAGAGACTCATCTTAGAGGAAGTACATAATTATAGATTTACAATACACCTAGGCATCATCAAGATGTATCAGAACTTGAGACCTTGATATTGGTGTAATGGGATAAAGAAAGACATCTCTAAATTTGTTAATAAATGTCTCACCTATCATAAGATTAAGGCTTAACATCAAAAGCCAGGGGGATTACTCCGACCCCTACCAATTCCAGAATGGAAGTGGGAACATATTACTATGGACTTTGTGATGGGTTTACCAAGAACCAAGTTAAACCATGATGTTATTTTGGTGATAGTGGATAGATTAACGAAGTTAGCCCATTTTTTGCCGATAAAAGCTACAAACCCTTTAGACAAACTTGCCAAGCTATATATTAAAGAAGTGATTAGACTTCATGGCATTCCAATGTCAGTAATTTTAGATCGAGATGCTCGTTTCACCTCTAGATTTTGGACGAGTCTTCTGCAGGCTCTAGGCACCACATTATCTTTTAATACAACATTTCACCCACAAACAGATGGCTAAACGGAAAGAACCATCCAGACATTAGAGGACATGCTTAGGACTTGTGTACTAGAGATGGGAGGAAATTAGGATGATCATCTACCACTAATCAAATTTGCCTATAATAACAGTTATCACTCTAGTATTAGTGCAACTCTGTATGAAGCACTTTATGATAGACCTTGTAGATCTCCTATATGTTGGGAAGAGATTGGAGATAGGAAATTAATTAGGCCAGAATTAGTCAAAGAACTACATCAAAGATTGTCCTAATTAAGAAAAACCTTCAAACAACCTAAAGTAGACAAAAACATTACGTGGACAATCGTAGAAGTGGCTTAGAATTTGAGATAGGGGACCATGTGTTCTTAAAAGTGTCACCAATGAAGAGCACTTTGAGATTTGGGAAAAAAGGCAAATTGAGCCCTTACTTCACTAGACCGTTCAAAATATTGGAAAGAGTTGGGATTATTCCTTACGATTGGCATTGCCACCGGAGTTAGCGAATATCCATGATGTGTTTCATGTATCCATGCTATGCAAGTATCACCCTAATCCATCACATATACTTCAGTATGAAGATATTCCTATTAAGAACGATATGTCTTATCAAGAGGTACCCATAGGCATATTGGATAGACAAGAGTGAGTATTAAGGAACAAGACTATTTCAATGGTCAAAGTACTCTGGCAACATCATTCACCAGCAGAAGCTACTTGGAAAACTGAGGACTCGATACAAACTCGATATCCTTACTTGCTTTAAAGATATATTAAATTTAGAGGACCAAAATTTTGTAAGGAAGGGAGAATTGTAATATCCAGTCTCCAAAAATAAAAGAATGTGTAAATAAATAAATTAAATTAGGATTTGTGGGTCTAAATGAAAGATTTTAGTAATTAGGGATATTTATAAATTTTAAGGACTTAAATAAAAATATGTGGGAAAAAGGGGGCAAAAGCATAATTAAATGAGAATCAAAAGGGGCAAAAAAAATTAAGAGATGGACAGTCCTAATCGAACCATTTGAGGGATCCAACGGCTGGAATTGCACTCAATTTAAATGGTCCAGATTGAATCTTGCAAGATTGGATGGCTAAATAGATGGGTATTTAAAGAAATAATTAAGGTTTTCTCCTTAATTTAGTAAATGAGAGCCGAAATAAAAGAGGAGGAGAGGAGTCAATCGGGTGAGCGAGGAGGTTGAGATTGAGGAGGAGTCGAGCTGAAAAGGAGAAGAGAACGCTGCACAGGGGAGAGACGAGTAAGGAAACTATTAGGGGAAAAGAAACCGCGACCGAAAAGGGAAAGGAGGAGGCGTCGCAGAGGCAGAAAGTTGAAGCGGAGCGAAGAAAAGGGAATTCTGGCTGAGAAACACTGTGTTACATGCGACATCAATGTCCAAAAATTACTAAGTTTTGTCTTTTCCATTTCTTTTACGAGATTCCCTTTTCATATTTCACACTAAACGGCGTGTAGGTGTGAAACCAATCACCCAATCTTCAAAGCAAGTAAGGAGTGCTCTTGGGGAACCAAGGAGACCATCCTTCAGAAGCTAGGAGTCGAACCCAAGTATTTTCGGGTTTTTAAAGCACCACACCAAACCAGGTGTGTTCCTTTTCCTCTTTCAATGGTGTTCTCGATGAAATGGGTATTCATGTTTGTGTGTGTGCAAGTTTCGGGAGCTAGAGTGCTTGCCTCAGCATGACGAGTGAGGGTATTCTCAAGAAAACCAAAAATTATCTTCGGTAGTGAGAATCGAGAAAGTGAAACTATTTGGCCTTTGTAGAACTAAACCAAATCAGGTGACCATTCGTTCCTTTTTTGTTGTGGAGTTTTGGGGGAGTACGGATGCTAAAATTTATATATGTGTATACGTATGGGTTTTGGAAAGTAAATCGCCCACATCTATGTAAGGAGCTGAAGTGGTGGTTCGCTGAATATCGAAGAATGAGTTTGTTGTGATAATTACCTAAAATGACCACTTTTAATCATTTTCATCAATTAAATCTGATTATACTTATGTATGGTGAGTCTAGGGCATTGATCAAGTGGAGTACAATCCGTTGAGGGACTTTGATAAGTATTTTCTTATTCCAGACCTAGATTTGGATTTAGAAGGTTTATGCATGGGTATTCTTAAATTTGTGTGTGTTTTAATATAGAACAGATATTGCCTTGATTCCTTGATGAAGAACAAAAGATGGACCTATGACAAGTGAACCCTAACTTGTTTGAAAATCATAAGGAGATGGAAACCAGAAGATTAAGGACTGTTAAATATTTGAAATTGTAATAAGTAACAAAATTATAATTGAAAAGAAACCCCAAATAAAATGAAAGATTGAAAAAACGGGAATAACATAAGAAACCAAATAAAAGTATAAATGAATTAATTATGTTTATGAAACAAATTAACTTAAATAATATTTAAAAGAAAAATAGAATATAAGGGAAGTAAATAAGAAATTGGGAAAGGAGATGATGTGACTGAATAGTGTATGGACCCTGGATGCTTTCTCGTTTAGTCTGGATTGAGGAGGAAAGTGTGTGTGTGTGGCTAAAGTCTAGTGGGTATGGTGAACTTGCACATGGATAGAGTTTGAAACCTAGTCCAGACGTGGATAGGTGTTTGTGAGTGTGGGTCACCTAGCAAATATAACTATTGTGGCCAATATAAGCTTTTGTGTGTGCGCTATCCATGCGATAGGGGGATCCATTTTGCCTCTCCTCGACGACGACATAAATGACATTGCGGGATGAAACCTTATAGATGACCTTCTGAGTGTATATATGTTCTTTTGAGTGTATGTGGTAATATTTCGAGGCTATCAATGATATTTGAGTGTAATTGAGGAATCTGATTGGAGAAATGTGAAATTAGAATATCTGAAACAATTGTGTTTAATAATTAAATTCTAGTTTAAAAAATGGTGAAAATTACAAATAAATTTTGCATTGAAAATATTACCACTGTATTTGCTCATAATTATGTATTTTTGCATGAGTTCTGATTTGGGTTAGAAAAACGAAAATACTTATTGAGTTGGTAAAGCTCATTAAATTTCACCCTGATATTTTTCATAGGAGAAAGAAGAAAAAGAACCATTGTCGGACGAGTAGAATTTATGAAAGTGTTTCAGTTCATGTATGTTTCATTCATATTCTAGAAATTTTTGTTTTGTTTTGTCAAACTCTAAATTTTGATCTCATATTCTGTATATATAACCCCTGTATATATCACATGGAATGTTAGGTTTTTTGTTAAATTTTTTAGCCATGCATATGCATGTTTTGTGGGCCATTATTTGAAGAATGGTATGAGTAGATTATGTCTTATTATTGGGTTTGGGGTTTGACACCCAAGACCATGCTGCACTCATTTCCACTCGGTAAGGCTTCCTTTATGTCATCCATACCAACACCTTTTTCCATTGTAAATGTGTTTTTCTTGGATAATTTTTTTTATTATAAATTACTAACTATATGGATAAATTTATAATTATTACTGCAACTAAATGGCTTTAATCTTCACATATCTCACTCAGAGCTTCACTAGAAGAACGAATTTGATATGTTTGTTCTAAGTTTAACAAAGATATCAAGTTACAAGTTTGATGAGGATAAAATAGCTGGTGAAGTTTTTTCTGAGAAAAACAATCAACTTGGGAATTTGGTTCTTATAACTAGTAAGAAAAATGCTCTTAAAATTGATTGTAATGTTGCATATTATTATTGCAAGCTTTTTTATTCCTCGAGAGTATTAAAATTTTTTTTAATAAACTATGATAAATGAATCCAATATGCTTAGTTTAAGTCTACTAGATTAAATTACTAATGAGATATATTACTACAATATTAGTAGTCCCATCAAAAGAAAGATTTTGTTTTAAAGAGTGATAAATGTTATATAATAGAGATAGTTTTAATGATAGCTAAGACTTTATAGTCACGTTAATAGAACTTTGAGAAAATTTCTTCATCTTGTTTTACCATTTATAGAGCATATACTATTTTTTTAGGCTGAGACGATCTTTGACCATGTACCATTCTTTGGTGGTGCTT
Source organism: Carica papaya (assembly GCF_054855325.1). NCBI lineage: Eukaryota > Viridiplantae > Streptophyta > Magnoliopsida > Brassicales > Caricaceae > Carica > Carica papaya. The sequence continues at coordinate 28,591,688 of NC_142317.1, forward strand.
ACTACCAATCTATTTAATAATTTTATATTTCATCTCTCAAAAAAATTTAATGATCTCATTTTTGTAGAACCCAAGAATTTGGAGTATTAGAAAAACCATCTAATTCTTTAATAAACCATTACTTTTTAAGAAATAATATCTGCATATATTTAAACGAAAGTCAATATCATATCACTAGTTTATACTAAATCATATTCTTTATTTCATTTAGGAATTTTAGTAAAATTATTTTAAATAACAGAATTTTGATAAATCAAAAAACAAATTGAAGGATACCTCACACTTTTTTTAAATATACTTTATAAGTGTATATTTTACAAATATAAATATACCTACTTAAACAATATGTAACATTATTGTTAAAGAATTTTTGAAATAGAAAGAATACACATATATACATATATATTGGTATATAAATATATGATTTAAACTAAAATATTGCATTAAAATAATTAATCACATTATTGTAAAGTGTAGCATATTTTTTAAAAGAAACAAACAAATGTATCACATTAATTAATAAAAACCACACAATCAGTGAAAATAAACAATGAGAATTCGGTGATGAAATAAAAAATTTAGCATGTTGATCAAGCATTCATACTTGACAAAAAAAAAAAGAATTAATGATTACAATTTTCAGGAACCCAAGACTTTTGAATAATAGGAAAAATATCTAATTCTTTAATAAACAATTGTTTCTCAAAAAATAACAAATGCATTTGAAGACAAAAAAATCCAGTTGCATATCACAAATTTCTACCGTATAAGAATCTTGATATCTTGTAAAGAGTTTAATGAAGAATAATAATATAACAAAATCAAAAAAATAAATTCAACTTTAAAACACACTTTTTTTATGTATACCATATGTGTACATAAAAAATGTGAAACATCTGTAGCTTTGAATTTAGAAACTTAGCTAGTTTTAATTACGTATTTTTTATTCTTAAATCACTAATTTGAAATAAAAAATTATTAAATGATTGTGATCCTCTAAGTTTTGTTTATATAATTTTTTGAAAAGAATTTATGGTGTCATACTTATATGGTCGACAAGTTTATTTATATTCTAAATCACTTAACACTTAATCATCTAATTTTAATCAATTATCAAGGTAATAACTCTACATGCATATATATGTATAGTATGGTAAAGAAATGTGAAAAGGGTAGGCTTGGTTAACCGTTATCATTAAATTGCTCTTCTAAAGATAAGAATTACGAAATTAAAAAATAGTTAGCATAAAATATTTAAAGCTATTTCCATCTATCTCATTTTCCTTAATTTACTTTTCCTTTTGACCTTCAATATTCCAATAGCACTCACCATCTTCATCTAGAATTCTAAATTTCTATAAAACTCACCTTCTAAAAATTAAAAAAAAGTTATAAAACTATATAAATTCTCTAAGAATTTTTTAGATTAAAAAGACCAAAATATCAAGTTTTTGTTGCTCTTAATTCAAAAAATATATATTGAAGCGTGATAAACTTTTAATATTATCTCAACAAAATTGCTTCTTACTTTTCAAAGCAAATGGCTAATGAGTTCTTCCGCATAAAGATTAAATTCAAAAGTAAATTTTATTTAAAATTACTCATTTTGTAGTATAATGGCAGTCATAAAACTAATAAAATCAATGTTCATAAGCACTTTATGTAAATTAAGTAAAATATCTAATAAGTATAATAAATCATGCCCCAAATAGTCATGGATTCGTTATTGAAGAAATCACATTTTAAATAGCCACAATGCTCTATTTACTTTAAATAGTTTATTATTATTCATTTGAGTTCAAAGATTTCATAAGTTATAGTATAAAATAAGACTTAAATTTTTCTATAGTTTGCATAAAATAGTCAATTCTACACATTTATTCTCTTATTACATTATAATCGTTCTTCAATATTTAGTTAGTCCTCTTAATTAATGCAAAGAAGAAGTATCATGGAAAGTTGGTTACCTTCTCTATGTATTTTATATTGTTATCACTATCAGCTTATCTTTTTATACTACACTATACTTTGAGTAAGATGTTAAAGAGTATTTCAAAATTTTCATTAACGATTAGATCTTCTTTCTAAGGTTAATTACTAACAAAATTTTATATATTGATATATAAATACATGAAGTAGAAATATATTTTTAAAATAACTAATCACATTATTGTAAAGTACAATTGATGTTTTTTTGTAACGTAGTTTTTTATCGTATGTATGGTGATATACTTCTATCATTATCTCAATAAAATTATTTTTTTAACTTTTTAAAAAATAAATGATGAATAACTTCCTTAACACATGGATTAAAATGCAAAAATTAATTTTAATAGAGTTGGCGACCATAAAATTAATCAAATTAATTTTTTTAATTATTTTATATATTTTAAGTAAGATATCACATAAATATAATAAAATTGAATCTCAAAAAGCAATCGATTATTCATTTACGTTAAAGATTTCAAAAAATGAAGCAACTTTCCAAAATATCCGAAGATTATTTATTTAAGTTCAAAGATTTTGTAAGCTATAGTATAATAAAATTTACATTTTCCACGACCTATATAAAGTACTCAATCATATGTCATTTATCCTCCCATCATAATTCAATTATTTTTCAATTAAACTTAGTCTTTTTGACTGGTGCAACAAAGAAGTATAGTGAAAAGTTGGTTTTCTAAAGCCCCCTTAACCACTCAAGTTATATATTATAGATTAAAGTCAAGGATATGAACTAAACTTCCATTCATTCGAGGAAAGAAAAAAAATAAGTTTCTTTCCATTCTTCTTAATCTTCAGGCACAAATAAAAAATCTAAATATTTAATATTAATATTTTATACAATCTAAATCTCAGGTCATAAGGTTTAAACGCGGAAGCTTTGGAGAAGATCTGTACCAACAAAATCTTATGGGACCCAAAACCACGTTTCACTCGTTTCCATTCGGTAAGGCTTCCCTTATGTCATCCATACTAAAATCCTTTTCCATTGTAGATGTGTTTTTCTTGGATGGCTTTCTTTATTATAAATTACTAGCTATATGGATAAAATTAAAATTATTTCTGCAGCTGAATGGCTTCAATTTCCTTCACACATCTCACAGGGAGCTTCACTAGAAGAACGAACTTGGTATGTTTGTTCCTGATCTATACAAGATTAAGTTTAACAAGATATAATGTTACAAGTTTGATGAGCATGAAATAGAATTGGAGAAGTTATATATGAGGAAAATAATCAAATTTGGAATTTGGTTCTTGTAACTTCTAAGAAAAATATTTTTAAAATTGATTGTAATGTTGTATATTATTATTGCAAGCTTTTTTATTCCATGAGAGCATTGAGACAGGCTCGAATATTTGTTTATGAGCCTCTAAAAATATTGATCATATGTTGATTTAAATTTGACAAATAATTATCCATTTATTATTTTTTTAACGAACTATGATAAATGAATCAAATACGCTTAGTTTAAGCATATTAGATTGAATTACTAATGAGATATATTACTTCAATATTAGTTTTCCGATCAAAAGAAATATTTTTTTAAAAAAAGTGATAAGATGTTATATAATAAAGATAGTTTTTAGTTATAGATAATATTTTATAGTCACTTCAATAGAATTTTGAGAAAATTTCTTCTGCTTGTTTTACCATTTATATAAGATACACTAAATTTTTAGACTGAGACGATCTTTGACCATGCACCATTCTTTTGTGGTAGCTTACTACCAATCTATTTAACAATTTTATCTTTTATATCTCAAAATATTTAATAATCTCATTTTTCTAGAACCCAAAAATTTTTGAGTATTAGGAAAAACATACAATTCTTTATTATTTTTCAAGAAATAATATCTGCTATATTTAAAGGAAAGCCAATAGCATATCACTATTTTCTACTAAATCAGATTCTTTATTTTATTTAGGGATTTTACTAAAATTTTCTTAAATAATAGGATTATGAAAATTTCATCTTATATATATATATATATTTATATACGTCCATTTATACATAACGTGAGGAAAATTTTGATGCTAAAAATAAGCTTTAGGGCTAAAAATTCAGGTAAAAATGGAGAGACAACATAATTTGAGGGGAAAAAATGTTGACTGTCAGCTAAGAGGAAGAGAGAACAAATTAATGACTTGAATAGAAAAGTGTCCAAGGAGGATGAAGTTTTCATTTTTAAGCTTTAATAGACCATATGATGGAATAATTTTTTTATGTGTAATTATCTTTTAAAATTTTGTACGAGGTCAGTAATAAGTTAAAGCTAACTTAAAAAACTTGCAAATATATCACATTAATTAAACTTACAAAATTAGTAATAAGTTAAGTTAATATTACCAAGTAAAGTTTGTACAAGTATTCAATCATTTTAAAGGCTCACAAGGTGTTAAATGTTGTGACCATGTAAACCTTTAGTTTACAGTTTAAAATGTTATCATTATTGACTTATATTTTTTATATTACACTGTGTAGGATATTAAAAGATATTTTATAATTTTCATTAACAATTAAATTATGTTTCTGATATTAGATTATAACCTCTTTTTATATATTGGTATATATGATTTAAATTAAGATATTGCATTAAAATAATGACATTATTGTAAAGTATTGTAAATTTTCAAAAGAAACAAACAAATGTATCACATTAATTAATAAAAATAATGCAATCAATGAAAAGAAACAAAGAGAATTTACGAATGAAATAAATATTTAGCATGTTGATCAGCATTCATACTTAACAAAAAAAAGAGTTAGTGATCACATTTTTCATGAAGCCAAAATGTTTTTGTATTAGAAAAAATATTCAAATGTTTAATAAACTATTGATTCTCAGAAAATAACAAATGCATTTAAAGACAAAAAAAATAAAGTTGCTTATCACAAATTTCTATCTAATTAGAATTTTAATATGTTATAAGGATTTTGATGAAGTTCACGTATATAATAGTATTATATCAAAATGAAAAAAATAAATTTAACTTTATCACCCATTTTTTATACCATATGTGCGCATAAAAAATGTGATGCATTTGTACCTTTAAATTTAAAATATTAGATAATTTTTGTTACATGTTTTTCATTCTTAAATCACTAATTTTAAATAAAAAAATTATTAAGTGATTGTGATCCTCTAAGTTTTATTTTTAAAATATTTTAATAAAAATTTATGGTGTCATACATGTATGATTGATAAATTTATTTATATTCTAAAGCACTTAACACTTCATTATCTAATTTTACTAAGGTAATAACTATACATACATATTTATATACAATATGGTAAAGAAATATGAACAGGGTAGACTTGGTTAATTGTTATCATTAAATTAGTTTTTTAAAGATAAAAATTAAGAAATTAAAAAATAGTTAGTAGAAAATATTCAAAGCTATTTCCATCTATCTCATTTTCCTTCCTTCACTTTTTCTTTTAAGCTTCGTTGTTCCAATAGAACTCACCATCTTCACCTAGAATTCTGAAATTCCATAAACTATTCTTCTAAAAATTGAAAAAAAATATTGTAAAACAATCTAAATTTTTAACATTATCTCAACAAAATTATTTCTTGCTTTTCAAGATAAATGGTTAATAAGTTCTTCCGCACAAATATTAAATTCAAAAATAATTTTATTTGAAATGACTCATTTTTGTACTATAATGGCAGCCATAAAACTAATAAAATTAATATTCATAAGAATTTTATATAAATTAAGTAAAATATCTAATAAATATAATAATATCAAGTTCTAAATAGTCAACGATTCTTTATTTAAGAAATAATGTTTTAAATAACCACAATTCTTTATTTACTTTAAATAGTTTATGATTCTTTATTTAAGTTCAAAGATTTCGTAAGTCATAGTATAAAATAAGAATTACAATTTTCACAGCCTGCACAAAATAATCAACCCTACACATTTATCCCTTCATTGATGCAAAGAATAAGTATCGTGAAAAGTTGGTTATCTTCTCTATGTATTTTACTTTGTTATTGTTACCAACTTATGATTTTACATTATAGTATACTTTGAGTAGGATCATAAAGAGTATTTTAAAATTTTTATTAACAATTAGATTAAGTTTTTAAGGTAAATTACTAATCAATTTTTATATATTGGTATATAAATACATTATTTAAAGTAGAAATATTACATTAAAATAATTAATCATATTATTGTAAAGTACAGTTGACGTTTTTGTGTAACATCTCAATAAAATTGCCTTTTTTAACTTTTAAAAAAATAAATAACGAAATAAATTCTTTAGTGCATAGATTAAAATTCAAAAGTTTATACAGTTGATGATCATAACATTAATTAAATCAATGTTTTTAATTATTTTATATATAGTAAATAAGATATCATATAAATATAATAAAATCACATCTCAAATAACGATAGATTATTCATATAAGTTAAAGACTTCAAAAAATGAAACCACTTTCCAAATAGTTATAGATTCTTTATTTAAGTTCAAAAATTTTATAAGTTATAGTATAATAAAATCAATATTTTCCACGGCCTATATAAAATACTCAATCGTATGTCATTTATCCTCCCATTACAATTCAATTATTCTTCAATTAAACTTAGTCTTTTTGACTGGTGCAACAAAGAAGTATAGCAAAAATTTTGTTTTCCAAAGCCTACATAACCTATCAAGTTATTTATTATAGATTAGACTCAAGGGTATGCACTTAACCTTCATTCATTTGAAGAAAGAAAAAAATAAGTTTCTTTCCGTTCTTTTTAATATTCAGCCATAAATATAAAATCTAAATGTTCGATGTTAATATTTTTTACAGTCTAAATCTCAGGCCATAATGTTTGAAGGAGGAAACTTTTGAGAAGATCTGTGCCAGCAAAATCTTACGAGATTCAAGACCATGTTGCACTTGTTCCCACTCGGTAAGGCTTTACTTGTGCCATCCATACAAAAATCATTTTCCATTAATTTTATTGTAAATGTATTTTTATTTGATGATTTTCTTTATGATAAATATCTAATTATATTGATAAAATTAAAATTATTACTATAGCTAAATGGCTTCAATTTCATTCACACATCTCATTGAGAGCTTCACTAGAAGAATAAACTTGATAGGTTTGTTCCTAATCCATACAAGATTAAGTTTAACAAGATATCAGGTTACAAGTTTGAGGAGCATGAAATAGAGTTAGTGAAGTTTTTTCTGAGGAAAACAATCAACTTGGAAATTTGGTTCTTGTAACTCCCAAGAAAAATGCTCTTAAAATTGATTGTAACATTGCATATTATTATTGCAAGCTTTTCTATTCCTCGAGAGCATCAGAACAAGTTCGAATATCTATTTATGAACCTTCCAACAATACTGATAATTAATTGATTTAAATTTTATATATAATTGTCCATTTACTATTTTTTTAACAAAGTATAAGAAATGAATCCAATACGTTTAGTTTAAGCATAGTAGATTGAATTACAAACGAGTAATATTATTCTTCCCATGAAAAAAAAAAGATTTTGTTTTAAAGAGTGATAAGATGTTATATAACAGAGATAGTTTTTAGTAATAGCTACGACTTTATAGTCACTTCAATAAAACTTTGAGAAAATTTATTTTGCTTGTTTTACCATTTATATATGATATACTAATTTTTGAGGCTGAGATGATCTTTAACGATATACAATTCTTTGGTGGTGGCTTACTACCAATTTATTTAATAATTTTATCTTTTATCTCTAAATTTTTTTTAATAATCTCATTTTTCTAGAAACAAGAATTTTGATTATTAGGAAAAACATCGAATTCTTTAATAAACCATTATTTTTCATGAAATAATATTTACATATATTTTTAAAAAAGTCAATAACATATTACTAATTTCTACTAAATCAGAATCTTTATTTCATTTAGGGATTTTAGTAAAATTCGCTTAAATAATAGGATTATGTTTAATCAAAAAATAAATTCAAGGATACCTCACACCTCTTTTAAATATGTTTTATATGTACATATTTTACAAATATAAATATGCTTACTTAAATAATATGTAGCAATATTGTTAGAGAATTTTTTAGATAGAAAAATAATATACATGTATACACATATATTTATATATATATCATCTATTGTCCTTTAGTTCTTCTCTCATTAATTCAAAAGAGTTTTCTTTATTTTCTTCAAACCCCAAATTCCAAACCTAATTTTCAAGTCTAATCATCACCCATCATGCAACAACAAACACTTTTGATAAAAGCATCCAATGCATTGCCACCACAGAACCTAAACAAATGACGACTAGTTAGATACGTTGTACCTACCACCTCCAAGCCCAGAGCCTCTGCAGATGCTACCGCCAGCAGTCTAGGAATACTATATGGTGGAAGATGGCACGTGCATCCAGATTCTAATTGAAAATTGTGATCAAGCTCAGGTTGTTAATTAAAAAACATTATCATGCAATTTGGATTTTACGTATCATCGACATAATGTCTGAAAAATGAAACTTCCAATATACGCAATCACGAAGCCAGAGTTATTATTAGGGGAGATTAGAGTTGTGCATTCTGTATATAATTAATGAAGGTGTGGGACTGATAGTCCTTAAAGCGCCACTTGTAGCAACTAAAGAAGACACAAGACGTGTATTCTAGATTTTGGATCTCTTGTACTCCCTCTACAAATTTTTCAACTTGCCCTTTCTTCATCAACATCATAGTTTATCTTTTAGAAACACATATATACGTTACTCATCATAACATGTAGTGGATTTGCACGTTAATATGTACATATGCAACAAAAATAATGATAAAGATGTACATCTCATAAGGCTAATCAGGGCACCTCCACCTTTTATTAGTCAAAGCATCATGATAGAGCCTCTAATCCTTAGTAGTACAGAGGCAAAAACGTCGTTCGTTTTTATAGCTTGTGCAGGTAATGAATTCACTATGATAGAACTGTTGTTTTCCACTCATGAGCCTTGATATCTTTTTTAGCTTTACAACAAGTTTACAGTATTTGATTTTGTACTTCCATACAAATAGAAAATCTTATAGGTATTCCTTTTGCCCATAAAAGTAATGGGACAAATAAAAAATTGAATGATTTTTTACATCTATACAAATAGAAGATCTTGTACATATTCCTTCTTCCAATAAAAGTTGTGTGACAAATGATAAATCCTCAAATAAGTAAACCATGTCATAAATTTATATAAGTAATTAGTATCTTAATACCAATTTATTTTATCATAAGACCTAATGTTTTGGAAAAGTACACATTATTGCTAATTGCATCTCTATGCCACCAATTCCATGTACTTAATATTAATTGATAATTCTATCTTTTATTCATATATATATACATTCATTTATACATATCATGAGGAAATATTGAGGTTAAAAATTAGTTTCAAAGCTAAAAATTAAGGTGAAAGTGAAGAGACGACATAATGTGAGGAAAACAAAAAGTTGACTGTGAGCTAAGAGGAAGAGAGAACAAATTAATTACTTGAATAGAAAAGCATCCAAGGAGGATGGATTTTTTATTTTTAAGCTCTAATAGACCATATGGGGGAATTCCCATAAAACTCATCTTCTATAAATTGAAAAAAATTGGGGTAAAATTATATAAATTTGATAGTACCTAAAAATGACATCATTATCACCTGCTTTTGGGTTGTTGAACTTGATGTACGTTATCTAATCCGACTTATTTTCTATATTTTGTTGTAGTACAGGATATAAGGATGAATTGAGGAAAAACATCATGAAAAAGGAAGAGTGCGTGAAAAGAGTCATCAGGCCCTTCTAGCTCTCAAGGTAATTGACAAGTTAAATCTTGTGGACGTTCCCAAGACTGCTTAACAGTGAAGAACCAACTAACGAATGTTTCTTAGTTGGTTTGGGAATAAAGATGGATTGGTTATCTGAACGTTTTCGAAAACTATAACTGATTTGCCATATTTTGTGTAAAACGAACCCTTACATTTATGATCAATTACATTACTGGAGCTAGCTATTTTGTCAACTAAGAATTCTTCTTATAATTGTTTTAATTTCTAATTTCCAACCAAGAGTTTTTTTAATATTATTCTACTCACTATTTTTTATATATTTTGCGTATTTAATTCTACAAAACTCCCCTTTGTTTGCTTTTTACTCGTTGGTCAAGAAAGAAAATTATTTTCCAATTCCCTGCGGACTCAACCCTTCTTATCACTACTACAATATTGTTTTATTAGTTAATTAAGAATTTATTTTTGGTAGATTCGACACTCGTCAAAATTTTTAACATTATCTCAACAAAATTGTTTCTTATTTTTCGAAGTAAATAACTAACAAGTTCTTCCGTACAAAGATTAAATTAAAAAGTTATTTTTATGTGAAGTGACTCATTTTGTACTATAATGGCAGCCATAGAACTAATAAAATCAAAGTTCATAAGAATTTTATATAAATTAAGTAAAATATCTAATAAGTACAATAAAATCAATTCCCAAATAGCCATGGATTCTTTGTTTAAGAAAAAACATTTTACATAGCCACAATTGTTTATTTACTTTAAATAGTTTATGATTCTTTATTTCAGTTGAAAGATTTTATAAGTTATAATCTAAAATAAGACTTACGATCTTCACAGCCTTCACTAAATAATCAACCCTACACAATTATTTTCTTCTCACATTGTAATTGTTCTTCAATAATTAGTTACTTGAAGTTTTCCTACACTGTTATTCTTTTTTTTTTCTCCTTTTCTCTCTAGATCACTCTCTCTCTCTAAAATCTTGGAAGATGGAAGACTGGAATGGAAGTGATGAAGAAATGGAGGAAAAGGTCCCCATTTATAGAAAATAGCAACCGTCCAATTTGCACCAATTTACAAAATTTAGTGAAGAGAGAGAGAGTTAAGTAGAAGATGATTGATTTGACGTGACATAATGACAACATAAAAAATAGAGAAAAAATTCCTTCACCAACGGTGGTACACTGCCCAAGGTAGTGCACGATGCCCAAGGGGTTGGCTGCATATTGCCCGAGGCGGTAGTGCACCTCAAAAGGCCAGCCATGCGCTGTAGGTGTTGGCCTACCCTACCACACACATGATCTAGCCTGCACATGCACAAGACCTGCAATGCACAGGGCGCTGCGCATAGGCCCCAGGCGCACAAGTCTATCCATGTAAGGCTACTGCACTGATGGTGCACACACAATGCGCAGCACCTGGCTCTGTTCCTGTGTGATGTGACATGAGCGGATTGGCCTACCTGCGCATGACAAGGTGTGTGCGTAGGACCAGCACCGCGACCCATGCGGATGGGATGTGCGTATAGTGGGCACATCCTGTGCCTATTCGCGTGTGCACGCATGTGCACAGTGCGCGGTGCCAGCACGGGCATAAGTTTCTCGCAGGATTTTTCCTCCTTTTCTCGCTTTCTTATGAAAAATTATTTTCAATAAAAATAAAATAATAATAATGCATAAAATAAATCAAGATAATAATAAAATAAAAATAATTATAACAGATAAAATAAAATAAAGTTCAAAATAAAAATAAAATCATGAAATCAGTATAAAATTAAAATTACAAATTTAAATCATAAATTACGATGTAAAGCTATGAAAAAAAAATTCAAATGAGTTCAGGTGACCTTAAGGCCCAAATAAATAGGGGTTTTCCAAATATAAATTTAGTGCGGTGGTGAGCAGGGTGTTATATCCCCCCTCACCTTAAAAAATTTTATCCCCCAAGTTTATTTTGAATAGGTCTGGGAACTTTTCTCTCATCTCGCTTTCCAACTCCCACGTAGCCCCTTCTGGAGTATGGTGCTACCATTGCACCTTCACCTTGGGGATCGTCGTGTTACATAAAATTTTATCGGTCCAATCAAGAATTTGCACGGGGAGTTCCTTGTAAGTCATATGGCTTGTACCTGTATCTCATCATAAGGAATGATATGAGAAGGGTCAAGGTGGTACCTTTTGAGCATAGAGACTTGGAAAGCATCATGAAGACTTGAAAACTCTTGAGACAGAGTAAGGTGGTACGCTATGGGTTCAATACGCTCCACGATCCGAAAAGGTTATATAACGGGGGCTTAACTTTCCTCTTTTCCCGAACAGCATTTTTCCCTTATAGGGGAAATTTTTAAGGAAAACTTGATCTCCAACAGTGAATTCCAGGGGTCTTCTACAATTATTAGCATAACTCTTTTGTCGACTCTAGGGGTAGCCAAGTTCTTACGGATGATCGAAACCTTCTCAATAGTCTCATGGATGAAGTCTGGTTGCAAATGACACTAGTTTTCAACTTCGCTCCAGTAAGTGGGAGAACGGAAAGGCCTACTGTACAGGGCTTCATGCGGAGCCATACCGATGCTGGAATGATAACTATTATTATAAGAAAATTCACATAGGGGAAGGTACCCATGCCAGTTATCGCTAAAGTCAAGGATGCAAGTGCACAACATCTTCTAGTGTCTAGATAGTGGGTTTAGACTGATCATCAGTTTAGGGATGATAAGTCGTACTGAAGTACAATCCAAACCCAAATGCTTCTTGAAAAATGTCCCAAAAGGGGGAGGTGAATCGAGGGTCTCTATCGGATACAATACATGAGGGAACACCACGGAGTAGAATAATCTCACCCACATAGAGGTGGGCTAATTTGCTAATGGAGTCAGTGGTCTTGATAGGCAAGAAATGAGCAGTCTTTGTTAGCCTGTCAACAATGACCCAAATAGCATTTTGACCACAATAGGTCCTGGGTAGTCTGGTGACAAAATCTATGGTTACATGCTCCCACTTCCATTTTGGAATCAAAGTGATGAAGAAATGGAAGAAAGGGTCCCTATTTATAGAAAATAGAGATCGTCAGATTTGTGCCAAGTGGTAAAATCTTATGAAGAGAGAGAGAGAGTAGAGTGAAAGATGATCAATTTGATGCAACACAATGGCGACGTAAAAAATGGAGGAAAAATTCCTCTATCGACGGCAGCACACTACCTAAGGCACCCCACGATGCCCAAGGGGATGGCAGTGCACTGCCCGAGGCGGTAGTGTGCCTCATAAGGCTAGCCACACGTTGCAGGCCTAGCCTAAAGGCAACGGTCTACCCTACTACGCGTATAACACCCCAAAACTCGATATGAGGCGCAATTCCTACTCATGTCATTTTTATACAAAATATGCATATGCATAGCTCAAAAATTTAAAATACAACCTAACATCCCATGTGATATATATAGTAGTTATATATACAAAACATGACGTCAAAATTTAGAGTTTAACAAAACAAAACAAAATTTTCTAAAATATGAACAAGTTCTACTCGTCCAACAGCGGTTCTGGCTCTTCTTTCTCCTCTGACAAATATCGGGGTGAAATTTAATGAGTTTCACCAACTTAATAAGTATTTTTGTTCTTCCAAACCCAGATAATATCTCATGTAAAAATACACAATATGAGACAAGTGCAGTAATAATGTTTTCAATGCAAAATTTATTTGTAATTTCTATCATTTTCTAAACCAGAATTTGCTTATTCAATATAATTGGTTTGAACATTCTAGTTTCACATGTTTCTGATTGAATTTTTTAATTTTACTCAAATATCATTTACAACCTCGAAGTATAATTGCATACTCTCAAAAGAACATATATACACTTAAATATCATTCATAACCTCAAAGTATAACCTCATACACTCAAAAGATCATATATACACTCAAAAGGTCATCTATAAGCTTTTATCGCATGATGTTGTTTATGTCGTCATCGAGGAGAGGCAAAACTCATAAACATCTACCCATATTTGAACTAGGTTTCAAACTCTATCCATGTGTAGGTTCACCATGCCCGCTAAACTTCAGCCACGCACAACACTCCCCTCCTCGATTCAGACTAAACGAGAAGGTATCTAGGGTCAACACCCTATTCAGTCACATCCTCTCATTTCCAAATTCTTATTTACTTCCCTCTTCTTCTATTTTTCTCTTAAATTTTATTTAAATTAATCATTTCATAATCATAATTATTTCCTTTCTATTTTTATTCATTTTCTTACATTATTTTATTTTCTTTGTCTCAACCTTTTGCTTAATCCTTTTGCTTAATTGGTGATTCTTTTTAAATTTTATTTTACTTTTTATCACCAGTTCAAGTATTCCTCAGTCCTTGATTTTTTTCTAGTTTCCATCTCCTCATAAATTCCTAACATAATAGGGTTCACTTATCATAAGTTTGGGTTCTATCCTTCATCAAGAAATTAGGTAAGTATCTGTTCTATGTTTAAAACACACACAAAATTAATAATATACATGCACAAGTTCAAAATCCTAATCTAGGTTTAGAATTGGAAATACTTAGAACTCCTTTGTGCAACAACTTTCCCAGATCTGCTTGAACCTTCCTAAATGTTCTTGAACGTCCTGTTTCATGGTACACACACATGAAACAAATTAATTAATGTAATTTAAATATTAAAAAAGGCTAAATTGGACTGAAATCATGGATTCTGGTTACAACCTGACAGGATGCTTGACTCACTGTCTAAGGGTAAGAAATTTGCTCCCTTACAGTCCTTGATTCTAGACCCAAGGGTATCGAGTTCTGTACCTGAGACAAAACTCCTCAGTTCCCTAGTGAACGAGTGGGTAGCTGATATCGATCGCCCATTCTCATTGCCTTACAGCCAAAACAGTCACAAAAAACTTACTTGGGCCAGCATGGTGCGATTCAACCTTAAGAACCAACGATGTCGCGGTCGTCATCTAGTTGCGGTTCCTTTTCTTCTTTCCTCCTCTGGCTTTGGCTTTCATGATGCTCCTCACCTCCACTAATCTCTCTCTTCTTCTCTTCCCTCGCGATGACCGTCTTCCACTCTTCCCCTCACTCTGCACTCAATAGCTCACTCTCCTTCTCTCTCTCTCTCTCCCAATTTTTTCTCTTTCCTTATCTCCTTTCCTCTTCTTTGATTGCCATCTTCCTCCCTTCTCCTTCTCTCTTCTGCTCAGCTTTCACTCCTTTCGACCTCCTTTCAACTCGCCCCCCTGAACTCAGCTCTCTTTTCTCTAATTTTCGGCTCCTCTGGTCTGAATCCTCCTCAATCTCGGCCTCCTCTCTCACTTAAATTGACTCTTCTCCTCCTCTCTCTCTCTCAGTCGGCTCTCTCCTTCTCTCTCTCATTTTTGGCTTCTTCTCTCAAAATGAAGAAGAAACCCTAAACTTTTTCCTTATATACACATCTCCCTGGGTTGTTAGATCTTGCAAGGCTCGATCTAGGCCATTTAATCTAAATATAATCCCATTTGTTTGATCCCTCATACGGTTCGATCAAGACCATCCATCTCCTAATTTTTTCGGCCCCCTTCCTCTTCCATTTATATATGCTACTACCCCCATTTTTCTTACCTGTTTTCATTTAGGTCCTTAAAATAAATAAAAACCCCTAATTTTTAATATTTCTTTCATTTAGATGCTAAATCCTAATTTGATTATATATTTACATATCCTTTTTTTATTTTATTTAGGGTCCAGATATTACAGCACACATGGCCTACAGCGCATTGGGCACTGCGCGCAAACCTAATACGCACAAGCCCCAAGTGTGCAGGCCTACTGTGTGGACAGCGCTCGCACAGTGTGTGGCGCCTGGCCCTATCCGTACATGATGGGATGCACGCAGACTGGCCTACCTACACGTGATAAGACGTATGCGCAGGATCGTCCCCATGCCCCGCGCGGATGGGACGTGCACACAGTGCACACGTCCGGTGCCTGGTCACACGTGCATGCGCACACACAATGCACGGTGCTTGAGCGGGCGAACTTTTCATGCCGGTGTTTTCCCACGAGATTTTTCCCCCTTTTTTCATTTTCTCTTGAAAATTATTTTTAATAAAAAAATGTATAAAATAAATCAAAATAATAATAAATTAAAATAATTATAATAGATAAAATTAAATAAAAATAAAATAACGAAATTAACATAAAATTAAAATTACAAATTTAAATCATGAATTATGATGTAAAGCTGCGAAATAAATTTAAATGAGTTCAGGTGACCTTAAGGCCCAAAAAATTGGAGTTTTTCAAATATAAATTTAGCACGGTGGTGAGAGGGGTGTTACGAAATAAATTGATTACTTGGATGAAAAGCTTCCAAGGAGGATGAATTTTTCATTTTTAAGCTCTAATAAACTATGTGGTGGAATAATTTTTTTAGTGTATTATCTTTCAAAATTTCGTACGAGGTCAGTAATAAGTTAAAACTAACTCAAAAAACTTATAAAGGTATCACATTAATTAATTTTACAAAGATCAGTAATAAGTTAATATTACAAAGTAAAGTTTTTAAACAATCATTTAAAAAGCTCAAAAGTTGCTAAATGTTGAGACCACATAAACCTTTAGTTTACAGTTTAAAATGTTATTATTTTTTACTTATATTTTTTATATTACACTGTGTAGGATGTTGAAAGGTATTTTAGAATTTTTATTACAATTAGATCATGTTTTCGATATTAAATTTTGACCTATTTTTATATATTGGTATATAAATATATGATTTAAACTAGAGTATTGCATGAAAATAACTAATCGTATTATTGTAAAGTATAGTAAATTTTTCAAAAGAAACAAACAAATGTATCACATTAATTAATAAAAACCACGCAATCAATGAAAACAAACAAAGAGAATTTAAGGATGAAAAAAAAAATTAGCATGTTGATCAAGCATTCATACTTAACAAAAAAAATTAATGATCACATTTTTCATGAAACTAAGATTTTTGAATATTAAGAAAAATATCCAATTATTTAATAAACTTTTGTTTCTTAGTAAATAACAAATTCATTTGAAGACAAAAAAATCCAGTTGCTTATCACAAATTTCTATCCAATCAGAATCTTAATATCTCGTAAGGATTTTGATAAAGTTCTCTTATAGAATAGTGTTATATCAAAATAAAAAAAATAAATTCAACTTTACCACACACTTTTTTATACTACATAAAAAATGTGAAATATTTTTACCTTTGAATTTAATAAATTAGCTAATTTTTGTTACATATTTTTTATTCTTAAATCACAAATTTGAAATAAAAAATTATTAAGCGATTGTGATCCTCTAAGTTTTATTTCTATAATTTTTTAACAAACTTTTAAGGCATCACGCTTGTATTATTGATAAATTTATTTATATTCTGAAATACTTAACACTTAATTATCTAATTTTAATAAGGTAATAATTATACATACATATTTATGTATGTATAGTGTGGTAAAGAAATGTGAAGAGGGAGATTTGTTAACCATTATCATTAAATTGGTCTTCTAAAGATAAAAATTTTGAAATTAAAAAATAGTTAACAGAAAATATTCAAAGTTATTTCCATCTATCTTATTTTCCTTCCTTCACTTTTTCTTTTGAGCTTCATTGTTCCAATAGCATTCACCATCTTCATCCAAAATTTTGAATTCCCATAAAACTCATCTTCTAAAAATTGAAAAAAAGTTGTAAGACTAAATAAATTTTTAAAATTATCTCAACAAAATTGTTTCCTATTTTTTAAAGTAAATGGCTAATTAGTTCTTCTCCACAAAGATTAAATTTAAAAGTAGATTTTATTTGAAGTAACTCATTTGTACCATAATGGCAGCCATAGAACTAACAAAATCAATCTTCATAAGAATTTTATATAAATTAAGTAAATTACTAATAAGTATAATAATATCAAGTCCCTAATAGCCATGGATTCTTTATTTAAGAAATAATATTTTAAATAGCTATAATTCTTTGTTTGCTTTAAATAGTTTATGATTCTTTATTTGAGTTAAAATATTTCATTAGTTATAGTATAAAATAAAACTTATATTTTTCACAACCTACACAAAATAATCAATCCTGCATATTATTCTCTCCTCAAATTATAATTGTTCTTCAATAATTAGTTAATCCCCTTGATTGATGCAAAAAAGAAGTATCGTAAAAAGTTAGTTACCTTTTCTATGTATTTTACATTGTTATCGTTATCGACTTATAATTTTATATTACACTATACTTTGAGTAGGATGTATAGGGTATTTCAAAATTTTTATTAACAATTAGATCAAGTTTTTAAGGCTAATTACTAAGCAATCTTTATATATTGGTATATAAATACATACATTAAAGTATAGATATTGCATTAAAATAATTAATCACCTTATTCTAAAGTACATGATAAATTTCTATCATTATTTTAATAAAATTTCTTTTTTTTGACTTTTAAAAAAATAAATGATGAATAAATTTTTTAGTGCATGGATTAAAATTCAAAAGTTAATTTTAATACAGTTGGTGACCATAAAATTAATTTTTAGCGCATGGATTAAAATTTAAAAGTTAATTCTAATACAGTTAACGACCATAAAATTAATTTTTAATGCATGGATTAAAATTTAAAAGTTTATTTTAATACATTTGGTTAACATAAAATTAATTAAATCAATATTTTTAATTATTTTATATATATTAAGTAAGATATAACATAAATATAATAAAATCACATCTCAAATAATAACTGATTATTCGTTTAAGTTAAATATTTCAAAAAATAAAATCACTTTTGAAATAGCCATAAATTCTTTATTTAATTTCAAAGATTTTCTAAGTTATAGAATAATAAAATCTATAATTTCTGCGGCCTATATAAAATAATCAATCAATGTCATTTATCCTCCCATCACAATTCAATTATTCTTCAATTAAACTTTGTCTTCTTAACTAGTGCAACAAAGAAGTATAGAGAAAAGTTAGTTTTCTAAAGCATACATAACCTCTCAAGCTATTTATTATAGATTAAACTCAAGGGTACGCACTTAACCTCCATTCATTCGAAGAAAGAAAATAAAGTTTCTTTCCATTCTTCTTAATCTTCAGGCGCAAATATAAAATCTAGATATTCAATATTAATATTTTCTACAATCTAAATCTCAGGTGACAAGGTTTAAAAGAGGATGCTTTAGAGAAGATCTGTACCAGCAAAATCTTACAGGATTCAAGACCATGTTGCATTCATTCCCACTCAGTAAGGCTTCACTTGTGACATCCATACCAAAATATTTTTCCATTAATTTTATTATAAATGTGTTTTTCTTGGATGGTTTTCTTTATGATAAATAACTACTATATGGATAAAATTAAAATTATTATTGTAGCTGAATGGCTTCAATTTCCTTCACACATCTCATTGGGAGCTTCACTAGAAGAGCAGATTTGATATGTTAGTTCCTGATCTTGCTAACAAGATATCAGGTTACAAGTTTGTGGATCATGAAATAGAGCGGGTGAAGTTTTTTTCTGAGGAAAACAATCAACTTGGGAATTTGGTTATTGTAACTCCTGAGAAAAATGCTCTTAAAATTTATCGTAATGTTGCATATAATTATTGCAAGCTTTTCTATTCCTCGAGAGCATTGAAATAAGCTCGAATATCTATTTATGAGTCTTCTAACAATACTTGTCATCTGTTGATTTAAATTTTATCTATAATATTTCGTTTACTATTTTTTTAACGAACTATGATAAATGAATCCAATAGAAGTTTGAGAAAATTTCTTCTACTTGTTTTACTATTTATATAGGATACACTAAATTTTTACGCTGAAACGATCTTTTACCAAGCACCATTCTTTAGTAGTGATGTACTACCAATCTATTTAATAATTTTATATTTTATCTCTCAAAATGAATTTAAGTATCTAATTTTTCTAGAATGCAAGATTTTTGAGTACTAGGAAAAGTATCTAATTTTTTAATAAACCATTATTTCTAATGAAATAATATCTGCATATTTAAAAGAAAGCCAATATCATATCATTAGTTTCTACTAAATCAGATTCTTTATTCCATTTAGAGATTTTAGTAAAATTTACTTAAATAATATGATTATGATAAATAAAAAAATAAATTAAAAGATAACTAACACTTATTTTAAATATACTTTATAGGGACATATTTTACAAATATAAATATGCTTACGTAAATAATATATAACATTATTGTTAGAGAATTTTTGAGATAGAAGAAGAATATACATATATATATATATCTTTTCTTTGGTCCTTTAGTTCTCTCATTAATACTAAAGAGTTTTTTTTCTCTTCTCTAAAACCCAAATTCCAAACACAAATTTTCAAATATAATCATCACCCATCATACAGCAACAAGAATTTTTTTATAAGAACTTCAAATGTATGGCCACAATAAAACTTGAACAAATGACAACTAGTTAGAGAGCCTTGACATCCACCACCTCCATGCCCATAGCATTTACAGGTGCTGCCGTTAGCACTGTAGGGATTGGTGTAAAACACAGTGGAAAATGGCACGTGCATCCAGATTCTAATTGAAAGTTGTGATTAAGCTCGGGCCATTAATCAAAAAACATGATCATGCCGTTTGGATTTTTCGTATAGTTGTCATAAAGTATGAAAGATGAAACTTTCAATCTGCATAATCATTAAGCTAGAGTGATGACGACGAGATTAGGGTTGTGCATTTTGCATATAATAAATGCAGGTTCAACACTGATAATCTCTAAAGTGACACTTGTAACAACCAAAGCATACACAAGACGTACATTTAGCATCTTGGATCTCTTGTACACCCTTTGCAAGTTTTGTGACTTACCCTTTCTTCTTCAGGATCACAGTTTATCTTTTAGAAACACATATATACACATTACTCAACATAACATGTCGTGGATTTGCACCTCTAACTTTTATTAGTCAACACATTATGGTAGAGCCTGTAATCCGTAGGAGTGCGGACGTAGAAGAGTTGGTCCTTTTTATACCTTGTGCAAGTAATGAATTCGCCCTGATGGAACTACCGTTTTCCATTAATGTGCCTTGATATGTTGTTTAAGTTTACAATAAGCTTTAGTATTTGATTTTGTACTTATGTACAAATAGGAGATCTTGTACGTATTCTTTCTGTGCATAAAAGTTGTGGGACAAATGAAAAATTGAATGATTTTTTACTTATATATAAATAGGAGATCTTTTACATATTTCTTATACCTATAAAAGTCATTTGACAAATGACAGATACTCAAACAAGTAAACTAAGTTATAAAGTTATAAAAGCAACCAGTACTTTAATAGCAGTTTATTTTATCACAAGACTTCACATTTTTGAATAGTACACATTGAATTGCTAATTGCATCTCTATGCCACCAATACCACCTACTTAATATTAATTGATAATTCCATCTTTTATATATATATTTATACATAATATGAGGAAAAAATTGAGGTGAAAATGAAGAGACAACATAATGTGAGGGAAAAAAATGTTGAGTGTGAGCTAAGAGAAAAAGAGAGCAAATTGATCACTTGAATAGAAATACTTCCAAGGACAATGAATTTTTTATTCCTAAGCTTCAATAGACCATGTGGTGGAATAATTTTTTTATGTATAATTACATTTTTAAAATTTCGTACAAGGTCAGTAATAAGTTAGAACTAACTCAAAAAACTTACAAATGTATCACATTAATTAAACTTACAAGATCAGTAATAAGTTAAGTTAATATTATAAAGTAAAGTTTGTATGAGTATGTAATCATTTTAAAGGCTCATAAGGTGCTAAATATTGGGACCATGTAAACCTTTAAAGTGACATCCTATATGCGAATTAAGGCATGTGGGGTCAGATACAAAAACATATTAGAAGTGCATGATAAAAATTATAGGCAACGGAGCAAATTAATACAAATTCCTTAAAAATATATGAGTTCCAATCAAATATATATATATAACTGATGCCAGAAGTGGCTAAAAATAAAATGTTAAAATACAAAAGAGGGCCACTTCTATCATTATACTATTGGACTCATTAGAGTGCAGGGACGATCATGCACTTAATAATTATAGATCCACAGGATCCTCATAAACTTCAATGGATAGGTCAGCTAACGGTTCCTCATTATCTTCCCCATCTGGAGGGGGAATAGAAAGAGTGAGTTTCATATGCTTAGTAAGAAAAATAATATTTAGATAACATCATAAGGTTTTAAAAGGTGAATAATTCTAACATAGACACTTGTCATTTGGTTATGCCGTAGACCTATCTTGCCTTATGAAAACACTTTATTTATTAAAAAAAAATCACATTATAGTCAACAATCAAAATAAAACACACAACATACCTGACAATAGAGAAAATCAAACAAATCATGAAATGCTCAGATTTTCGAGTCATGCTTCGCGAAGTTGTTATGATTTCTATCTTTGAAGGCATATACAGATTTCTGACTACCCATGTGGAATGGCCAGATCAAATACAGATAACGGCAATTTGCTCAAGCACATTTCCATCTTGCTAAACCATGATACGATCTATGAACACGACCATACCAACCATAGTGGTCCAATTAGATATTCTATGGTCACGACAGTACTTAGCCAAAGGTGACCCCTAATAGATATTCGCGTCACCACTCTCGTCAGAGGGTATGTCGTCATCCATAGGGAGTGATCATCTTACATCTTTCCAGACCAGATGGGGGAGGGGGAAAAAAGATGCCACAGATGGGGATAGGGGAAAAGATACTCCTTAGAGATAAAAAGCCTAATGAGATACTTGATGCATTATGCATGTCAATACAGATACATACTTCGGACCATTCATGCTTCATTCCATTTTTCTTTTCGTTTATTTTGTTCTTTTTATTTTTCAAATGACCTTATCGGTTTCATATTATGTTAATTACATGCAATTCATCAAGTATCTATCATTCACATAGCATACTTGAAAACAAGAATAATTCAACTTATTAAGCCTACTAACATATTGCATGCAAAACAAGCAAAATCACATAATTATCAATTTAATCTTTTTTTTTGTCTAAAAATATTCCTTAAGATATTTAAAGAAATACTAAATTTCTTATCAAAACTTTAATAATTTCTCCTGCACCGTTCTTCTCCTTCTCTCCTTTTCTCTCTAGATCAAATACTCCTTAAGAAATTTAAAGAAATATTAAATTCCTTATCGAAACCTTAATAATTTCTTCTACACTGTTCTTCTTCTCCTCCTCTCCTTTTCTCTCTAAATCACTATTTTTCCCTCTCTCTCCCTAACTCTTGAAAGGTGGAAGAATGAAAGTGAGAAAAAAATAGGAGGAAAGTCCCCTATTAATAGAAAATAGGAGTTGTTGGATTTGTGCCAAGTGGTAAAATTTGGTGAGGAGAGAGAGTAAAAAGATGCTTCGCACAAAAAAATAGAGGAAAAAGACCTCCTCCACCGGCGACAGCACCTCAAGCGGTGGCACACCGCTCTAGGTCGGTGGCTACATACTGACCGAGGTGACAATGGCCTCACCTGCCTGGCTAGCGCTGCAGGCCTAGCCTACAGGTGCGTGGCTACCCTGCCGTGTGCAGGAGCTGGCCTATATACTTTTAGGCCTACTTCGCGCAGGCCCCAGGTGCACAGGCCTATTTGCACAGGTGTGCTGCGTGGACAGCGCGTCCACAGTGTGTGGCGCCTGCCTGTCCGTCTGCGATTTGATGTGCGCAGACAGCTCTTGCCTGTGCCAAACAAGACGCGTTTGCAGGCTTGTCTTTTGCTCCACACACAGTGGGATGTACACACTGTGCACCCATCCTGCACCTATTGTGAGTGCATAGCACACAAGTGCCCGCGCAGGCAGCCCATTCCCATTTGAGTTTTATCGCAAGATTTTTCCCTTTATTTCTGTATCTTTCCTTAAAATCATTTATTTCAAAAAATGACGATCAAATAATTAAATCAAAATAAAATTAGATAAAATTAAATAAAATTAAATAAAATTAAAAGAAATAAAAATTAGTATAATTTACGAATCATGATAATAAACTGCAAAATAAAATGAATGAGTTCAGTGTGACCTTAAGCCCCAAATAAATAAGATTTTTCGTATATAAATTAAGTGTAGGGTGAGCAGGGTGTTACATCCTCCCCCCACCTTAGAAAAATTTGGTCCCCAAATTTGTCTCGAATAGGTCTAAAAACTTTTCCCTCGTCTCACTTTCCAACTCCCATGTCACTTCTTCTGGTGCATGATGCTGCCACTGTACCTTCACCATGGGAATTGTCTTGTTGTGCAAGACCTTGTAAGTCTATCCAAGAATCTCTACAGGGAATTCTTCATAAGTCATATCGGTTTATACTTGCATCTCGTCATGAGGAATAATATGAGATGGGTCAGTGTGTTACCTTTTTAGCATCGAGACATGGAAAAAATCATGTAAACTCGTAAATACTCAAGGTAGAGTAAGGAGTTATGCCACGGGTCCAATGCGCTCAATGATCCAAAAAGGTCCCATATACCGAGGGCTTAACTTCCTTCTTTTTTCGAATCTCTTTTTTCCTTTGTAAGGAAAAACCTTAAGGAAAACCTGGTCTCCAACGATGAATTCCAAGGGTCACCTACGATTATCAGTGTAACTCTTTTAACAGCTCTAGATGGTAGCCAAGTTCTTACGAATGATCACGACCTTCTCAATAGTCTCTTGACTGAAGTTTGGTACCAAATGACACTGGTTTCCAACTTTGCTTCAACAAATGGGAGAGCGATAGGCCTACCATATAAGTCTTCATACGGAGCCATGTCGATGCTGGAATGATAACTATTATTATAAGCAAATTCAAATAGGGGAAGATACTTATACTAGTTATCGCCAAAGTCAAGGACGTAAGCACGCAACATGTCTTCCAATGTCTGAATCGTATGTTTTAACTAACCATCTATTTGGGGATGATAAACAGGACTGAAGTACAATTCATACCCCAGAGCTTCCTGAAAGTTGTCCCAAAAGTGGGAGCTAACTTGAGGATCTTGATTGAACACAATGGATGAGGGAACACCATAAAGTCGAACAATCTCATCAACATAAAGGCGGGCTAATTTGTTGGTGGAGTTAGTGGTCCTGATGGGCAAGAAATGGGCAGTCTTGGTTATGACTATAACAGCTCCTGGGCAGTTCGGTGACAAAATCCATGGTTACATGCTCCCACTTCTATTTTAGAATCAGGAGGCCTTGTAACAAATCGTCGAGTCTCTGATGTTCTGCCTTAATCCTCTGGTAAGTAAGGCATCGAGAGATGTAGTTGACTATGTCCTTCTTCATTTCCGGCCACCAGTATTGACACTTTAAGTCTCGGTACATCTTGGTACTCCCGGGGTGGATAGATAGCTTGGAGGCATGGGCGGTCTTGAGAACATCCGCCCTTACAGCGACAGGAACCCAAATTCGATTCTGAAATCTAAATAATCCATTATCTGAAATCCTAAAATAAAGAAATTCGTCAAAAGAGACCTTACCCAGATTCTTGGTGAATTCCTGATCTGTGGACTTAGCTTCTAAAATTTTCATGAAGAGATTCGGTAGGTCTTGAATCTGAGCGAGATAGGTACCTTTACCATAGTAGCTAAGGCAGAGCGATTGCATAGTGTTATTTAACTTCCAACTGGAGGCCATTGTTTGGGCCAACACTGTGGACTCTTTTCAACTTAGTGCATCAGAGACTACACTTTCTCTACCGAGGTGATTGATGATCTTGTAGTCATAGTTCTTCAAGAGATCCATCCAGCGTCTATGTCTCATATTTAACTCCCTCTATGAGAAGATATACTTCAAACTCTTGTGGTTAGTGTAAATCTCGCAGGTTTAACCAAACAGGTAATGACACCATATCTTCAGGGCAAAGATAATGGCCACCAATTCTAGGTCATGAGTAGGGTAGTTTCGCTCATGAGGTTTCAACTGTCGGGACCCATACACATGACATGATTACATGTTTGATGTGACTGACATGATGTTGATGTTTTTCTTAATAAAATAAAATGTTTTCTTTATTATTGAAATGGGTACGTTCTTCGATAGTAAGTAAATAATGTATTATTTCTAAGTTTAATTACTTTTAAAATCTTAGTAATATCGATTAAATACTATTTTTCTTACTAAGTATATGGGACTCACCCTTTCCATGCCCCTTCAAATGAGGATCCCGTGGTAGCCTTATGCTTTAATTAGTATCTAGGATGTTACAAATGATATTAGAGCAATTACATGGAATAATCCCTTATATTGAGGCTATAGTTTAGGAAAAAACCACTGATATTTCCTTTCTTGAAAACTAGTTAACCAACTTGTTATCTCTCTTTTTTATTGTAAGACCAAAATGACTTGAGGCAGACCTTCTGTAGAAAGAACTTAGCGACCTAAGAACTTGGCCTCCACTGACCAGGAACAAGTTTACCAAGCTCTTCAGAGCCATTTAGGGTCTAACCACAGCAGTAGATCAAAACTAAGCAAATCACTGTCAACACCCTCTGCCCTCGACTATTACCTAACTAAAAAATCCATTTCCCATAACATTTTCAAATTTAGAAGACTCAACCTACCCCACTTCGAAGGAGGCCTTGACCCCTTAGCTGTAAAAGCTTGGATCCTGTAGATAGAAAAGCTCTTCTTTCTCCTAGACTTAATCAAAGACCAAAAAGTCCTCCCTACATCCTTTATATTGACCAGAGAAGCCAAACACTGGTGATGGCTTAAGAAAGATGTCCTACCCTCCCTTACCATTTGAGAAATTTTCATGGATGCCTTTTTTGGGAACTTTTTTCCAATATACGTTCAAGAGAAGAAAGAGGAGGAATTTCAGGACCTCTACCAGGGGAATATGACAGGTACCCAATATGCAGCTTGACTTACTCAGTTGTCTAGGTTTGCCCTTTTGATTGTCACCTCAGAGAGTCATAAGGCCAGGAAATTTTTGAAGGGCCTTCGTGCAGATACCTAGGGTGGGGTAGTGATGTGACACCCAACTCCTATGCTAAGGTGCTTGAACGTGCACAGTTGTCGAAGACCTTATCTCGACCGAATACCAATGCATTGCCCGAGTCTGTACTCAGTAGTAGCAACACAAACCCCAACAACAAAGAAAAAGATTATCTGACCTTGTCAACAGCCACCCCGATAAAAGACCTCGTGTTTCCCCTCTTCTTATCCTGTACCCACTTATTAGAAATACTGCCCAACCTAGCCTACCCTACCAGCATTATGGTCGTTTCCATGGTGATCAACCCTATCGGCGTTTAAACAACTCCTGCAACAAATGCCTGAGCACTCAGTGCTTTGTGAGGGGTTGTCCTCAATAGCCAAAAGACGGGGTCAGGCCTATAGCACAAGGACGTGTCTACTATCTCAATAAGCCAAGTGCCCCTACAACTCCTGTTGTTATCCAGAGTATGCTTTTTATCTATGATACCGTTGCCCAAGCCTTGATTTATATAGGTGCTACCCACTCTTTTATTTCTTATTCTTTTGCTTGTAAATTAGATATTAAGTCTAAAACTTTGAATAAAATATTGGAAGTAGAAACTCCCTATAGAGGACTTTTAAAGGGTCACTATATGTATAAAAACCATAAGGTAAAAGCCTCAAGAACTGAACTTCTACCTCATACTTTTAGATTTATCATGATTTGATATTATTTTAGGTATGGATTGGTTAGAAAAATATAAGGCAATTATTAATTATCAAAGCCAAATGGTAACCCTTCATTCACCAAAAAAATGAAATAAAGATTTGCTAACTTATAGAAAAACTTGTATGCATGAATTTTTTTGTTTTCTAACCTTTGAGTGTAGGAACATGGATATGGATTTTGTAGTTTTTATAATCCCAATGGTTTGTAACTTTCTGAAACTCTTTCAGAGGAGCTGCCTGGTCAACCTGGGAGATAGAATTTTTCCATCAATCTACTTCTAGGAACTTAACGAATCTCAAAGCTTGCTTACTGCATGAGTCGCACTGAATTTGCTAAACTTGTGCACCAACTCTCTGAGCTACTTAGGCAAAGTTCATTCACCCCAGGCATTCTCCTTGGGGTGCCCTGGTGTTGTTTGTAAAGAAGAAAGACTGTTCTCTTTGGCTATGCATCGACTACAGAGAGCTCAACTGGGTAACGGTAAAAAGTAATTACCCCTTGTCTCGTATTGACGATCTTTTTAATCAGTTGCAAGGTGCTACAGTTTTCTCAAAGATTGACCTCATATCAGGGCAGCATCAGTTGAGAGTGAAGGAAGAAAATATTCCCAAAACAACCTTTCGATGCTGGTATGGTTAATTTGAGTTCAGGTTATGCCTTTTGGATCGACTAATACCCTTATTGCCTTCATAGACTTTATAAACAGGATTTTCTGGCATGCATTGGATTAATACATCATCATATTCATTATTGACATCCTAATGTACTCAAAGAACCGTAAAGAACACGTAGACCATTTTTCCCAAGTATTGAAAACCCTCCATCGAAATCACTTGTATGCAAAATTCAACAAGTGTTTGTTTTAGTTAGACCCAGTATCTCTGCTCGATCAAGTCACTTCGGGCGAAGGAGTCTCTATTGATCCTTCCAAGGTTGAAGTTATAATTAATTGGAGCTAACCAAAAAATGTCATTAAGGTACAAGTTTCTTGTGTTTGGTCGACTACTACCATCGATTCATTGATGGGTTATTTAAGATTGCAACTCCTTTGACCTGCATAACCAGGAAAGGTGTAGCTTTTGTTTGGGATGAAGAATGTGAAGAAAATTTTGTTAAGCTAAAGTATCACCTCACCTTTGTCCCAATGTTGATCCTTCCCGATATTACTGAGCGATTTCAAGTTTACTGTGATGCATCTCACGTTAGTTTGGGATGTGTTCTCATGTAAAATGGTCGGGAAGTCGCTTATGGATCTTGACATTTGAAACCCCATGAGAATAATTACCCCATGCATGACCTAAAGTTGGTTATCATCATCTTTGCCCTAAAAATATGGCACCACTATCTAAATGGCCAGACATTTGAAATTTATACTGACCATAAAAGTTTGAAATATTTATTTTCTAAGGGAGAACTGAACATAAGGCAAAGGTGTTGGATTGACCTCTTAAAAGACTATGAGTACAAGATCCTCTACCACCTCGTTAAAAGTAATGTGGTTGCTGATGCATTGAGTCAGAAGGAATCTTCCTTGTTGGCCCAGATGATGGCTTTGAGTTGGAAGCTAGTTGATTCAATGCAGGCGCTCAGCCTTAATCATTATGGCAATGGTGCATACCTCACCCAAATTTGGGCCTGGCCTAATTTTTTAATGAAGATTTGGGAAGCTCAGTCCATTGACCCTGAGATAACTCAGAACCTAAGTAAGTTTACTTCTAATGAGTTTCTTAATTCTAGGCTCACAGATGATGGTTTGTATCGATTATGATATTGTATTTGGGTTTCTGCTGCGGTTAAGATAGATTTTCTTAATGTTGCTCGTGCATCCAAGTTGTCCATTCACCCCTGAAGTACCAAGATGTACCGAGACGTGAGGCACCAATACTGGTGGCCTAGAATAAAGAAAGATATTGTTAATTATGTCTTCCAATGCCTTACGAGTAAGTGAATTAAGGCTGAGCATCAGAGACTCGAAAGTTTATTGCAAGGCCTCCCTATTCTAAATTGGAAGTGGGAGCATGTAACCATGAACTTTGTCACTGATTTGTCCATAACCAGTTTTGGTAGGAATGCAATATGGGTCATTATAGATAAGTTGACCAAGATTGCCCATTTTCTACCTATCAGAATAATAGGCTCCACCAGCAAGTTAGCCCACCTTTACGTCGAGGAGATTGTTCAACTCCATGACGTCCCCTCTTTTATCGTTTCAGACAGATACCCCTTATTCACCTACAATTTCTAGGACAGTTTTCAGGAAGCCCTTAGTTCAGGATTATACTTCACTACTACCTATCACCTCAAACTGATGGTCAGTCTAAGCGTACCATCTAGACACTAGAAGATATATTGCACGCTTGTGTTCTCAACTTTGGTGATAATTGGTATGAGTATCTTCCTATATGTGAATTTGCTTATAACAATAGTTATCATTCTAGCATCGGTATGGCTCCATATGAAACCCTATATGGTAGGCCCAGTCGTTTCCCCACCTACTGGAAAGATGTTGGAAACCAGCGTCACTTGGGACACGACTACATCAGAAAAACATTGAGAAAGTCACCATTATTCGGAAAAACCTCACCACTGTGCAGAGTCATCAGAAGAGCTATGCTGACAACCGTAGGAGGCCACTGGAATTTGCTATTGGCGACCATGTGTGACATCTCAAATGCTAATTAAAGCATAAGGATGCCAGATACAAAAACAGATTACGAGTGCATAGAGATAAAATGTATGCATTGCAATAAATAATTACAAATTTCTTATAAAATAATAATAGAGTTTCATACAATAGTAAAGCAAAAATAAAATTAATTCCAAGCATCTACAAAAGATGGATACATCAAAGTGCAGGACAACTGTGCACTCATAACGGTTCATGGATCCACGAAAACCTCAAAGGCTTTAAGTGGTAGATCAACGATGGGTTCCTCACTATCTTCTTCATTTGAGGGGGGCATAGAAAGAGGTGAATTCCATATGCTCAGTAAGAAAAATAGTATTTAGATAACATCATAAGATTTTAAAGGTAATTAAAAAGTACCATCATTACTTACCATCAAGATTCATGTCGGGGGTTCTTTATTAATTATGAAATCAATTTATTTATTAAATGAGACATCAAATCCATCATGTCAGAGTCACATCATATCAATCAAATTAACCATGCTGACAATAAAAAAAATTAAACAAATCATGATATGCTCTTTATTTAATATTATTCTTCACATGAAATCATTCCGACTTCCATCTACTGAGGACAATACAAATTCCTGACCATCCATGTGGAATGACCAATTCAATTCATGTTATAATAGCAATTTTTGGCTCACTAAACCAACAGCACATTTATGGCTTGCCAAACCATGACATGATCTATGACCACGGTCGTGCCAATCACAGTGGTCCTATTTGTAAACTATGGCCCTAGTTGTACTTTGCTAAAGGTGACCCCTACAATTATATCATGTCACCACTCTCATTAGAGAGTATGCCATCATCCACAAGGAGAGGTCCTCTCACGTCTTTTCAGACTAGATGAGGGAGAAACATAAATCCTTCAGAGATAAAAAGCCCAACAAAATATTTTATGAATCATGCATGTTGATTCCAATACATATTTATCATGCTTATACGTCATTTCTTGCTTTATTACTTCACCATCATACAATGTATTATGCATCAATATTTATCTAAGAATTTGATCATTTTAATTAAACATGCAAATAATCGATTTACATATGTTTATAAAAATGTACATTAACATAAAATCATTTTATTTAAGCAAATAAGATTAAGCACGCAACCATTTAATTTAAACTTTGTTAATTTAATCTAAAAATACTCCTTAGGATGTTTAAAAGTAAATACTAAATTTCTTACCGAAACCTCAATGTTTCCTACGCCTTTTCTTCATCCCCTCTCCTTTTCTCTCTAGATTACTCTCTCTCTCTAAAACCCTTTGGGTGATGGAAAAATGAATGGAAGTAGTGAAGAAATGGTGAAGTCTTGTCCTTATTTATAGAAAATTGGGACCGTTAGATTTGCACTAAGTGGTGAAATCTGGTGAAGAGAGAGAAAGTCAAGGTGAAATGATAAGATGTGACAACTAATAGATGTGACCAACTATTGACGTGATGGTTGCATGAAAATCAAAGCGTGTAACCTAAAACAATAGCGGCACGTCGCCCAAGTGTCAACAGCATCCCGCTCAAACTAGTGGCAGCGCGCGGCGCCCCGACGGGCGGCACGCATTGCCCAAGGTAGTGCCCGCAACCCCAGCCTACAATGCGTAGTAAGCTTAGCCAGCCGTGCACAGTGGCCTACTGTGTTCAGGCTCATAAGTGCGCAGGAATACTGCGCAGATAGGGCGCGTACAGGGCGCAAAGAGCTGCTCGTTCGTCTGCGCGCAAAGGGTAGCACGCACAAACTACACCTTGTGCCCCGTACAGATGGGACGTGCACACAAGTGCAAGTCCTGTGTTGCCCCACAAGCGACGTACAAAGCCTGCGCAGGGGGGTCCTTCCCGCAGCCATTCCCACAGGATTTTTCGTTATTTTTCCTCTATTCTTCTTCTGAAATCTTTTTAATTAAATTTAAATACAAATTATCTACAAATAAATTAAATAAAATAATTTTAATAATTATTTAACTAAATAAATACTAAATTAAAATATAAAATTCATCTAAAAATTCAAAATATGAAATTCAAAAAGTCTAAATAGCCTTAGGGCCCGAATAAATAGGGATTCGTATTAAAATTAGCATGTAGTTTTTGAAAGTTTATAGGCAGTCTGAGGATGATAGGCGGTGCTGAAGTACAATCCCGAATCAAGTAGTTTTTGAAAGTTGTCCCAGAAATAGGAGATGAACCGAGGATCTCTATTTGATACAATGGATGAGGGAACGTCGTGGAGTAAAACAATCTCCTCGACGTACAGGTGGGCTAACCTGTTGGTGAAATTTGTAGTTCTGATTGGTAGAAAATGAACAGTCTTAGTCAACCTGTCAACGATGACCCTGAGGAAAACACGATCACCTATAATAAATTATATATCTTTCCTTTGAATGTCAGCTTAACTCTTTTGTCGACTTTAAGCAATGATGAGATTATGGCAGATGATGGTAACTGTGGCATCTTAGGTGCCAATTAAGGCAAATGGGTGTCAAATATAGATTCAGAATAACGAGTGCATGATAATATTTATGCAGCGGAATCAAACCTTAACAAATATATATATAATGTTCCACATGACTCAAAATTGTGGATCCACGGGATCCTCATAAACTTCCAAGGGTAAGTCTACCTGCGGTTTCTCATTTTCTTCCTTATCTGGGTGGGATGGAAAGAGTGAGCTCCATATACTCAGTAAGAAAATCAGTATTAAATTAACATCGTAAGATTTCAAAAATTTATTATTTTATCTCACCGTTTAGTTTCCTTGTTTATCTAACTCATCATTAAAAAAGGAAACAATTTATTTGAATATCAAAATAGTACGTTAAAACAGAAAATCAAATATACATATGTCATGCCAAATAATAGAGAAAATCAAATAAATCATGAAATACAGATATTTTTCGTGTCATGCTTCGTGAAGTCGTTACAAACTTTCATCTCTGACGGTAGATACAGATTTTCAACTGCCCAAGTGGAATGACCAGATTAGATACAGATACGACAATTTACTCAGACCCGCTTCCGGCTAGCCAAACCATGGTACGATCTATGACCACGGCCGTACCAACCATAGTTGTCCTAACATATATCTATAGTCATGACATTACTTAGCCACGGGTGACTCCTATAGATAGTGCGATACAACTATCATTAGAGGGCATGCCGTCATCCACTAGAAGTGGTCCTCTTATGTCTTTCTAGACCAACTAAGGGAGGAGGAAACAGATACTCCAGAGGGAAAGGAGACCAGATAGCCCTCAAAGATAGAAAGCCTACTAAGACACTTGATGCAATATGCATGTCCATATAGATACACTTCATACCATACAAGCTTCATTCCACTTTTCTCTTTTTCTTTTCTTTTACTTTGGCTATTACGGACTATATATTATATATATTACATGCAAATTCATCAAGTGTCAGTAATTCACATAGCATGCTTGAAAATTAGAATAATTCGACTCATTTGAACAAGAGGAATGCAAAACAGACAAAATAACAATCATATTAAATTTTCTTATCTAAAAATACTCCTTAAGACATTGAAAGTAATACTAGATTCCTTATCGAATCCTTGATGCTTTTTTTCACTGTTTTCCTTTCTTTCTCTTCTTCTCTCACTAATTTACTATCTATCTCTCTCTAAAACTTTGAAAAATAGAAGAAATGGAAGTGTGGAGAGGAAGGGAAGGGGAAGGGCAATTTATAAAATATCGAAATTATTGGATTCGTGCCAAGTGGCAAAATCCATTGAAGAGAGAGGAGAAAAGATTCTTGGCACAAAAAATGAGGGAGGTAAATTTCCTCCACCTGCGGCGACAGCA
This sequence comes from Carica papaya, assembly GCF_054855325.1. NCBI lineage: Eukaryota > Viridiplantae > Streptophyta > Magnoliopsida > Brassicales > Caricaceae > Carica > Carica papaya. The sequence continues at coordinate 28,625,721 of NC_142317.1, forward strand.
CGTCGCCCAAGGCAGCAATGCCTTGTCGCTGCGTTGTAGGCTAACTTGCTGGAGCATAGGCCTGCTGCCGCGTGCACAAAGGCTAGCCTGTGCGCATGCAAGGCCTGAGCGCACTGGGTGCCGCACGCACAGTCCTACTACATGCAGTCCCCAAGTGCATAGGGTTTATCCGTGTAGGATTGCTGCACGAACAGCACGCGTACAGTGTGCGGCACCAATCTGTGCACAAAGTGACAAGCGGACGGCCTGCCTGCGCGTGACAGGGCACGTACACAGGTCCTGATCTTGCGTTGCGCGCAAGGAGGGTACATGCGCACTATGCGCACATCCCGTGCTTATGTGCGAAGGGACGTGTGCACTATGCTCACATCCTGTGCATGCCAGTGTGTGGATAAGGCGTACGCGTTTTGCACACAGTGCTCAACACCCACGCAGGCAACCTGCTTTTTTCACGAGATTTTTCCTGCGAGCATGTTGTCTCCCATTTTATTGTTTTCTTATTGTTTTTCTAAATTTTTCCTTTGAAATAAAATAAAATAAAATTAAAATTAATAAAATAAATAAAAAGAAAAATAGATCAAAATCATGAATCTCAAGAAATATTAAACAGTGTAAATTAATTTAAGTTAAGGCTGCCAACTGCCCAAGAAAATAGAGTTTCCAAAGCATTTTAGCACAGTGATAGGTGGGGTGTTACATCCCTCCCACCTAAAAAAATTTTGTCACCAAATTTGTCTCAAATAAATCTGGATACTTTTTCCTCATTTCATTCTCTAACTCCCACGTCGCTTCTTCTGGGGTGTGTTGTTGTAAACGTACCTTCACCATGGGAATCGTCTTGTTACGTAAGACCTTATCATTCCACTTGAGAATTTTCGGAAGAACCTCCTTATAGGTCATATCAACCTGTACGTGTACCACATCACGAGGAATAACATGAGAAGGATAAGGGTGGTACTTCTTGAGCATTGAGACATGGAAGACATCATGAAAACCTGCAAACTCTCGGGATAGAGTGAGGTGATATTCCACGGGTCCAATGCACTTGATGATGGAAAAAGGTCCCATATAACGAGGGCTCAACTTGTCTCTCTTTCTAAACAGTATCTTTCCTTTGTAGGGGTAGACTTTAAAGAAAACTTGATCTCCCACGGTAAAATCCAAGAGACGCCTACGATTATTGACATAGCTCTTTTGGGGGCTTTCGGTAGTCGCCAAATCCTTGCGAATGATTGCAACCTTCTCTATGGTCTCCTGAATGAAGTTTGATCCTAAGTGATGCTAGTTCCCAACTTCACTCCAACAAGTAGGGGAACGACAATGCCTTTCATACAAAGCTTCATACGAGGCCATATCGATGCTGGAATGGTAATTGTTATTATAAGCGAATTCACAAAGAGGAAGATACTCATACCAGTTATAACCAAAGTCAAGAACGCAAGCACATAACATGTCTTCTAATGTCTGGATCACACGTTCGGACTGACCATCCGTCTGGGGATGATAAGCAGTGCTAAAGTACAACCCAGACCCCAAACCTTCTTGGAAACTGTCCCAAAAGTGAGAGGTGAACTGGGGGTTGTGGTCAGATATAATGGATGAGGGAACTCCATGAAGTCAAACAATCTCATTCATATATAGGTGGGCTAACTTACTGGTGGAGTCTGTGGTTTGAATAGGCAAGAAATGGGCAGTCTTGGTCAACCTATCCATAATGACCCAAATGGCATTTCAACCATAATAGGTCTTGGGTAATCTGGTGACAAAATTCATAGTCACGTGCTCCCATTTCAATTTAGGAATCAGAAGACCCTGTAGCAAGCCTCCAGGTTTCTGATGTTATTCCTTTATCCATTGACAAGTAAGGCATCGAGAGACGTAGTCAACTATATCCTTCTTCATTCCTTGCCACCAATATTTTTGTTTCAAGTCCCAGTGCATTTTAGTACTTCCGCAATGGATGGACAACTTGGAAGCATGGGTTGTCTTGAGTACATTTGTGCATACTGCATTAGGGACCCAAATTTTGTTTCAAAATCTAAACAATCCATCATCAAAGATCCTAAAATCAAGTGATTCGTCTGAAGTGAACTTACCTAGGTTCTTGATGAGTTATAGATCCATGGCTTGTGCTTCCTAGATCTTCATAAAAGATTCGGCAGGGCTCAGATCTAGGCGAGGTAGGTGCCTTTTCCATAATAGTTAAGGTGGACTGATTGCATGGTGTCCATCATCTTCCAACTAAAGGCAATGGTTTGGGCTAGCACAGTAGGCTCTCGTTGACTTAGAGCATCAACAACTACATTTCCTCTTCCAAAGTGATAAATGATTTGACAATCATAATCTTTCAAAAGATCCATCTAGTGTCTTTGCCCCATGTTTAATCTAGTTATGAAAAGATGTATTTGAGATTCTTATAGTCAGTGTAGATTTCAAAATTCTAACTATAAAGGTAATACCGTCATATCTTCAGGGCAAAGATAATGGCTACTAGCTCTAGGTCGTGGGTAGGATAGTTCTCCTCGTCAACTTTGAGCTGTCGGGATCCAAAGGTGACTACTCTGTCATGCTACATCAAGACACACCCCAAACTAATATGAGATGCATCACAGTAAACTTGAAATCTCTCCTCATTATCTGGGAGGATCAACACAGGTGCAGAGGTAAGATGACGCTTTAGTTCCATGAAGCTTTCACTACATGCATAATTCCAAATGAAGGGTACACCCTTTCTGGTTAATTGAGCAATGGGGGTAGCAATCTTGGCAAATCGCCAATGAATCATCGGTAGTAGTCTACTAAACAAAGGAAACTACGTACCTCAGCCACATGATTGGCGAACTCTAGTTGGTCACTGATTTCACCTTAGACGGGTCTGCAGAAACTCCTTTACTTGAGATTATATAACCAACAAAAGAAACTCAATCCAACTAAAAGGAGCACTTGCTTAGTTTTGCATATAGTTAGTTTTGGTAGAGAGTCTTTAACACTTTAGCCAAATGCACAATGTGTTCCCCATGGCTTTTGGAATACACTAGAATGTCATCAATAAAGACGATGACGTATTGATCCAGCACATACCAGAAGACTCAGTTCATTAGGTCCATGAAAACTACTGGGGCATTGGTCAATCCGAACGACATCACCCTAAACTCGTATAATCCATATCTACACTAAAAGGCAATTTTTAAAATGTCTTCTTCCTTCACCATCAACATGTGGTACCCGGTTCTGAGATTGATCTTAGATAAGACCATGGCTCCTTATAGTTGATTGAAGAGGTCGTCGATTTGGGGTTATGGGTACTTGCTTTTAACTTTCACTTGATTGAGTTCCCTGTAGTCCACGTAGAGTCAGAGGGTACAATCCTTTTTCTTTACGAATAACACCGAAGCACCCCAAGGAGAATGACTAGGGCAAATGAATTTTTGGGTGATAAGATCAGAAAGCTGATGTTCCAACTCTATTATCTTAGTGGGACTCATGCGATACGCAGGCTTCGAGATCGGCTAGGTTCTTGGCAATAATTCAATAGGAACTCTACCTCACATGGGGGAGGTAGACTAGGAAGTTTGATGGGAAAGACATAAGATAAATTGCAAACAATGGTATGGAACACACAGTAGTATCAACATCCATATTCCTATTCATTCAATTGTTAGAAAAAAATGATAACAACAACTTTTATTTTTTTTTAGGGATCGTAAAGTTATAATTTTACTTTCACAATCTATTATAGCTCTATACTTTTCTAACCTATCCATTCCTAATATTACATCAAATCCTACAAAATCTAATAGTATCAGATTTACACATACTTTTATCCCTGAAGTTTTTATCCTACAGTCCTTATATATGCAATGAGCCTCTAATAGTCCTTTAGAGGGAGTTTCTACTACTAGTGTTTTTTCTTAAAGCTTCTAGTCTAAATTATAAGTTACAATCACATGCACATGAAATAGAGTGAGTTACATCAATATCAATCAAAACTTTGGTAGGAGTATTATGAATAGAAAATATACTCTTGATGAGAACAAGAGAAGAAAGGACTTTAGATTAATCTAAGTGGTACACTTGACCTCGTGCTATGGGTTGGGCTACATCCTTCGGTCAGTAAGGGTAGTCTTTTATAAGATGTTGGGTGCTTCCACACCGATAGGGCAGGACACCATGCAAGTGACCAAAATGTTAATAAGGTTAGTAAACTCAGGCAGGTTGGGGTAAGGCAGGAGGAAAGGCAATTCTGGTTCATTTTTCTAGGGGGTTACTTACTGGGTCAAGCAATCTTTCTCTAAGCTGTTAGGGCTGTTGTTGGGCTCAAACTTAGGTAAAGTGTTGGTGGTTAGATGAGATAAGATCTTAGGCCAACTAGTCATGTTCAAGCATCTCTACATACGAGCTAGATCTCAGCATCACTACCCTGTCATAAATGTCAGCACGAAGGATTTTGAGAAACTTCCTACCTTTTTTGCTTTCGGGGGTGACAATCAAAGGGGCAAACCTAGACAGTTGAATAAATCGGGCTATATATTGGGCTATAGACAAGCTTCCTTAATGGAGGTCCTAAAATTCCTCCTCTTTCTTTTCCCTAACCTAAGCATGGAAGAAGTTATCAAAGAAAGCATCCACGAAAACTTCCCAGGTAATAGGGGTAGGTAGTACTTTTTTCTTAAGTCGCCACAAGTGTTCAGCTTCACCATTTAACATGAAGGTTGTAAGAGGTACTTTTTGTTCTTCGATCAGGTCTAGTACAGAGAAGAGCTTTTCTATTTATAGGATCTACGCTTTGGCTACTAAAGGATTAGGGCCACCTTTAAAGTGTGGGGGGTTAAGTTTCCTAAACTATGCTATATTGTGGGAAAAAGAACCAATTTATATTTCAGAATTCAGGGGCAGGGGGTGGACAAGGGTTGGCTTGGTTTTGTCCTACGGCTTCAGTTAATCCTTAAATGGATCAAAAAAGTTCGACAAATTTAGCCCTGGTTGGATGAACCAGGGCTTCAAGTCGTTCAATATGCTCTATAGATGGTCTTCCCAGTGTGATTTCTATAAAAGAAAGGAAGACACGAGTTGGAGGCTTAATCTTTGAAAAGAGGACATTTATCTTCCCTAGGTACTCTAAAAGGTTTATCTATCCTAGGCCTTAGTACAAGGGGTTTGTTCTGTAATATTCTGCTCTGATACCACCTGTGACATCCCAAATACTAATTAAGGCAAATGGGTGTCAGATACAGATTCAGAATAGCGAGTGCATGATAATATTTATGCAGCGAAATCAAACCTTAACAAATCCCTTACAAATATATATATAATGTTCCAAATACATCCATCACTGAGGCCAGAATTTTGTACAAAATACAAAACATATGGGCCACTTCTTTCACTATGCTACTGGAATTCATCAGAGTGTGGGAACAGTCATGTACTCAGACTTGTGGATCTACAGGATTCTTTTAGACTTCCAAGGGTAGGTCTGCCTGCGGTTCCTCATTTACTTCCTCATCTTGGGGAGATAGAAAGAGTGAGTTCCATACACTCAGTAAAAAAAAAATATTAAATTAACATCATAAGATTTCAAAAGTTTATTATTTTATCTTACCGTTTAACTTTCTTGTTTACCTAACTCATCATTAGAAAAAGTAACCATTTATTTGAATATCAAAATAGTACATTAGCATAGAAAATAAAATATACATATATCATGCCAAATAATAGAAAAAATCAAATAAATTATGAAATGCACATATTTTTCGTATCATGCTTTGCAAAGTCGTTACAAACTTCCATCTTTGAGGGCATATAGAGATTTTCAACTGCCCAAGTGGAATGACCAGATCAGATACAGATACAACAATTTACTCATGCCTAATTTCGATTGGCGAAACTATGATATGATCTATAAATATGGCCGTACTAACCATAGTGGTCTTAAAAACTATCTATAGTTATGACATTACTTAGCTATGGGTCACCCCTATAGATAGTGCGATACAACTTTCGTTAGAAGATGCATCGTCATCCACTAGACCAGTCCTCTTATCTCTTTCCAAACTAGATAGGGGAGAGAGAAATAGATACCTTGAAGGGCAAAGGGAATAGATACCCCTCAGAGATAAAAAGCCTAATGAGACACTTGATGCAATATGCATGTTCATACAAATACATTTCGGACCATACAGGCTTCATTCCACTTTTTTCTTTTTCTTTTCTTTTTACTTTTGCCATTACGGACTACATATTACATATATTACATGCAAATTCATCAACTATCAGTAATTCACGTATCATGCTTGAAAATCATAATATTTCGACTCATTTCAACATGGAGACTTACGAAACAAAGAAAATAACAATCATATTAAATTTGCTCATCTAAAAATACTCCTTAAGATGTCACAAGCAATTCTAGATTCCTTATCGAAACCTTTATGTTTTTTTCTTCACCATTTTCCTTTCTTTCTCTTCTCTCACTAACATACTATCTTTCTCTCTCTCTCTAAACCTTTCAAAAATTGAAGAAATGGAAGTATGGAGAGGAAGGGAATGGGAAAGGCAATTTATAGAATTTTAAAATTCTTGGATTCAAGCTAAATGGAAAAATCTTGTGAAGAGAGAGGAGAAAAGATTCTTGGCATAAAAAACGAGGGAGGAAAATTTCCTCCACCAACAGCGGTAGCGCACCGCCAAAGGAAGCAATGGTGCACTACCAGAGGTGGCAGTGCTCAACCGGCGTGCTGTAGGCTAGCCTACAGGCGCACAGGCTTGCTGCCGCGCATGTAGGCCTTGTGCGCACAGGCCCCAAGCACACAGTCTCTCTGCGAAGTGATGCAAAGATGGCCCACCTTCATGGGACAAGATGCGCGCGCAGGTCCTAATCCTACACCGTGCACGCAAAAGGAACGTGCGCACATCCCGTGCGTGCGTGCGGAGGAGATGTGTGCAAATTTAAAAGGTCCACGAGTTTGATATGCTCCACGATCATAAAAGATCCCCACGAATCGAGGGCTTAGGTTTTTCCTTTTACCAAACCGCATTTTACCTTTATAAGGAAAGACCTTGAGGAAGACATGGTGTAACACCCCGACAAACCTTCGTGCTAAATTTATAATGTGAACTCCAATTTATTTAGGCCCTAAGGTCGTTTAAACTCTTTGAATTTAAATTTCTTGATGAATTTCACATTTTAATTTCATATTTATTTAGTTAAATAATTATTAAAATTATTTTATTTAATTTATTTGTAGATAATTTGTATTTAAATTTAATTAAAAAGATTTCAGGAGACGAACAGAGGAAAAATGGCAAAATATTTAATTAAATTATTTGTAGATAATTTTTATTTAAATTTATATTTAATTTGCATGTGCGCGAAAGGCCTACGTGCACGGTAGGGTGGGGCTTGAAACACTACTCGAGTAGTGCGCGCCGCCCCCTTGGGCATTGTCCATCACCTTCGGGCAACATGCTGTTGTTGCTTAAGCGACATACCACTATCATTTGGGTTGTATGCCTCCGATTTTTACACTACTATCACATCCCGTCGTCCATCTATCAGTCATATCCATCGGTCGTCACATCTCATCATTTCACCTTGGCTTTATCTCTCTTCAATAGATTTCGTCACTTTGCGCAAATCTAATGGTCCCCATTTTCTATAAATAGGGACTCCCACTTCAACATTTCCTCACCACTTCCATTTCATTCTTCCATTCACTAAAGGATTTCAGAGATAGAGAGAGTGATCTACAGAGAGAAGGAGAGGAAAGGAAGAAGAAAAGGCACAGGAAACACTAAGGTTTTAGTAAGAAATTTAATATTTACTTTTAAACATCCTAAGGAGTATTTTTAGATTAAATTAACGAAGTTTAAATTAAATGGTTGTGCGCTTAATGTTATATGCATAAATAAAATGATTTTGTGTTAATGCATGTTTTAATGAATGTATGTAAATCGATTAATTGCATGTTTAATTAAAACGATTAAATACTTGGATAAATGTTGATGCATGATATATTATATGATGGTGAAGTAATGAAGCAAGAAATGATGTATAAGTATGAGAAATATGTTTTGGTATCAGCATGCATGATTCATAAAATATTTAGTTAGGCTTTTTATCTCAAAAGAGTTTCTGTTTCTTCCCCATCTTGTCTGAAAAGACGTGAGAGGTCACGTTCCCTGTGAATGACAGCGTACCCTCTAACGAGAGTGGTGATGCGATATGATTGTAGGGATCAACTTTGGCAAAGTACAACTGTGACATCCCAAATGCTAATTAAGGTATAAGGGTGCCAGATACAAAAATAGATTACAAGTGCATGATAGATAATTATATGCAGTGGAACAAATTATTACAAATCCCTTACCAAAATATATGAGTTTCAATTACACATATATAACTGAGGCCAAAAGTGGCAACAAAATATAGAATATCAAAATACAAAAAGGGCCACTTCTTTCACTATTTGAATGGACTCATTAGAGTGCGGGACAAGTCATGCACTCAAGGTTTCTGGATCTACGGGATACTTATAGATTTCAAGGGGTAGGTCAACAATCGGTTCCTCATGATCTTCCTCATCTTGGGGGACATGGAAAGGGTGAGTACAATATACTCCATAAAAAAAATAATATTTAAATAATATCATAAGATTTTAAAAATAAATAATTATGTCATCAACACTTACCATCAGGGGTCACGTTAGGGTCCTTTTTTAATTTATGAAAATAATTTATTTATTTGTAAAACGTCAGATCCATCAAGTCATAGTTATAACAATCAAATCAATCATGGTGATAATGAAAAAAATCAAATAAATCATTATATGCTCAGATTTTCATGTCATGCTTCGCGAAGTTGTTCCAACTTCCATCTATTAAAGGCAGAAATTGATTTCTAACTACCCATGCAAAATGCCTAGATTAGATATATAAAATGGTAATTTGTCAACAGTATATTTTTGGCTTTCCAAACCACGACCCGATCTATGACCACAGCTGTGCCCGCCACAGTGATCCTATTAGATAGTTTATAACCATGGCAGTACTTAGCCAACGGTGATCCCCTAATAGATAATTTGCGTCACTACTTTTGACAGAGGGCATGCTGTCATGGACAGGGAGCGGTCCTCTTATGTCTTTCCAAACTAAATGGGGGAGGGAGCAATAGAAATCCTTTGGAGATAAAAAACCTAATGAAACACTTGATGCATTATGCATGTCAATACAGATAAATATTTTTCATACCATTTCATAATTAATCTCCTTTTCAGATTTCAGTAATTAATCACAAAATGATATCATTTAACTTACATCCAAATCATCAAGTGCATATATGACCATATAACATGCTTTTATCAAGACCTTTAACATAATCATACAAATCATAATTTCAAGCTTCATAATTTTGACTCAAGAAATACTCCTTAAGATGTTTAAAAGTAAATACTAAATTCTTTACTGAAACCTTGAATTTTTCCTACACCTTTCTTCTTCTTCTATTCTCCTTCTCTCTCTAGATCACTCTATTTCTCTCTAAGCTCTTGGAGGACAAAAGAATGAAATGGAAGTGATGAGGAAAAATGGAAAAAAGGGGTCTCTATTTATAGAAAATTGAGACAATTAGATTTGCGCCAAATGGTTAAATATGTTGAAGAGAGAGAAAGTTGAATGGGAAAGGAGTGATGTCATGCGACGTGATGGCGGTGCACAAAACAATGAAAGCCTCCTGACCAACGGTGGCACACTGCCCAAGATGGCAACAACACACTACCAAATTGGTGGTGCACACTGCCCAAGGCAACGCATGACTCTTAAGGGGGTGTCGACACATTGCCCAAGGTAGCAGCATGCCTCCCCAGTCGGCTACGCACTGCAGGCCTTGCCTGTAGGTGCATCAGCCTATCCTACTACGCACAGGCCCAGACATGCAGGCCTACCGTGCAAGCCTATTGTGCAAACGGCGTGAGCATAGGGTACACAACGTCGTGCAAGTCTGCGCACGATAGGACCACATGCAAATCAACCACGCACCCTGTGTGGATGGGACGTGCACACAATGTGCACTCTAGACTTTTTTTGTTAAGTCTTTCAACCAAGTAATTTAACCTTTCGAATATGTATGAAGTATTAACATTCTCTTTGAACGAGAGGAACCACAGCATAAACAAATAAAAAAGAAAAGAAGAGGAAGGATATATCCAAGATCCATCCCTTTTTATTTATTTCTTTTTCATTCATATTCTATTTATTCATTCCCTCTTATATGACCTTATAGCTAGAGCCCACTAAGTGATGTGCGCGATACAAAGTTCATGGTGCAGAACTCGTTTAGTTCATCCTATTGGCTTGGCTTATGCGAAACAAGTATCTTTCCAATTTGAGAATCTCTTAGCCTTAGCCTATCCATAATAACATAATAAATAATACGAATGAGATCTCAATTACTCTGTTTGGTCTATTTATCCTCTCCCGTGGGATTTTGCCCTTTTTTCTGTCTTTTCTGCTGAAAATTTGTTTTTAAAAATAAAATAATAAAATAATATCGACAAAAATAACAAAAATAATAATAATATAATTTTTAAAATAAAATTAAAAATACAAATTAATTTTACGAAATGCGATATTAAAATTACGAAATAATTTAAAGAGTTCATGTGGCCTTAGGGCCCGGACAAATAGGGGTTTCCCAATTATAATTTAAGTGCGAAGGTTTGCGGGTTGTTACATTCCCCCCACCTTAGAAATTTTGGTACCCTAAATTTGTCATGAATAAGTTTGGGAACTCCTCTCTCATCTCGCTCTCCAATTCCCATGTCGTCTCTTTCAGAGTGTGATACTGCCATTGTACCTTTACCATTTGGATCCTCTTGTTCAGTAAAACCTTGTTGGTCCAATCAAGGATTTTTGCGAAGAATTTCTCGTACGTCACATCAACTTACAGCTACTTCTCATCGTGAGGAATGATATAAGAAAAGTCAGGGTGGTACCTTTTAAGCATGGAGACATGGAAAACATCATGTAGACCCATAAACTCTTGGGGAAAGCAAGGTGGTATGCCACGGGTCCAACATGCTCCATTATTTGAAAAGGTCCCACATAACGAGGGCTTAACTTCCCTATTTTCCTGAACTATATTTTTCCCTTATAGGGGAAAATCTTGAGGAAGATTTGGTCACCAACAGTGAATTCTAAGAGTCTTCTACAATTATCAGCGTAACTCTTCTGGCAATTATGGGCGATGGTCAAGTTCCTACAGATGATAGCAACCTTCTTGATAGTCTCCTAAATAAAGTTAGGTCCTAAATGATGCTGATTTCTGACTTTGCTCCGGCAAGTGGGAAAATAGTAGGGCCTATCCTAGAAGACTCCATATAGAGCCATGCCGGTACTGGAATGATAGTTGTTATTATAAGCAAATTCACAAAGGGGAAGATACTCATACTAGTTATCACTAAAATGGAAGACACAAGTACGCAACATGTCTTTTAACATCTGGATAGTGCTTTCAAACTGACAATCAGTCTGGGAATGATAAGTACCTGAAGTACAATCCAGACCCAAAAACTTCTTGGAGGCCATCCCAAAAGTGGGAGGTAAATCAAGGATCTTGATCGGATACACTATATGAGGGGACACCATGGAGTCGAACAATTTAATTGAAATACAGGTGGGCTAATCTGCTAGTGGAGTTAGTGGTTCTTATGGATGAGAAGTGGACGATCTTGGTTAGTATATCAATGGTGACCCAAATAGCATTACGGCTAGAACAGGTCTTGGGTAGACTGGTGAAAAAATCCATGGTTACATACTCCCACTTCTATTTTGGAATCAAGAGGCTTTATAACAAATTGTTGCATCCCTAGTGTTCTGCTTTAACTCGTTGGCAGGTAGGGCATCAAGAAATGTAGTTGACAATGCCCTTTTTCATTCCCAGCCACAAGTATTGGTGCTTCAGGTCTCGGTACATCTTGGTACTCTTGGGGTGGATAGATAGTTTGGAGTCATGGACAGCCTTAAGAACATTTATCCTGATAGCGACAAGGACCCAAATACGATCCTGAGATCTGTACAACCCATCATCAATAAGCCTTAAATCAGGAAACTCATCAAAAGTGAACTTACTCAAAATTTTGGCAATTTCTTGGTCTGTGGACTATGCTTCCCAAATGTTCATAAAAAGATCAGGCAAAGCCCATATCTGAGCGAGATAGGCACCATTGCCATAGTGGTTGAGGTAGAGTGCCTGTATAGCATCAACTAGTTTCCAACTGGAGGCCATAGTTTGGGCCAACACGGCAGACTCCTTTCAGCTCAGTGCATCTATGACTACATTCCCTCTATCAAGATGGTGGATGATCTTGCAGCCACAGTCCTTCAGGAGGTCCATCCAATGTCTCTATCTCATGTTCAACTCCCTCAGTGAGAAAATATATTTTAAACTTTTATGGTTAGTGTAAATTTTAAAGGTCTTAACAAACAGGTAATGACACCATATCTTCAAGGTCGTGAGTGGGGTAGTTATGCTCATCGTTAAATTTTTTGGATCCATAAATGACCACTCTACAATGCTACATCAAAATACATCACAAACTAATATGAGATACATCACAGTAAACTTGAAATCTTCCATTGTTATCAGGGAGGATCAACACCGGAGCAGAGGTAAGATAATGCTTCAATTCCATAAAGCTTTCATCATATTCATAATCCCAAACAAAAGGTACGCCCTTCCTAGTGAGACAAGTTAACAGAGCAGCAATCTTAGAGAATCCATCAATGAATCATCTCTAATAACCTATCAAGCCAAGAAAACTATGTACCTCAGCTATGTTAGTGGGCAGGTTAGAATTGATCACCGTTTTAACCTTGGCAAGATCCATAGAAACTCCGTCACTCGAAATTACATGACCAAGAAATGAGACTCGATCCAACTAAAAGGAGCATTTGCTGAGCTTAACAAATAACTGATTCTGACGAAGTGTCCCTAGTACCTGAGATAGATGGACTGCATGTTCTTCCAGGCTCTTAGAGTACACTAGGATTTCATTAATGAATACAATGATGTATTAATCCAGTGCATGCCAAAAAACCCTATTCATGAGATTCATGAAAGCAGTAGGGGCATTGGTTAACATGAACGACACAATTTTGAACTCGTACAACCCATAATGACATCAAAAGGTAGTCTTTAGAATATCTTCTTTGACTCTCAATTGGTAGCATCTCGATTCAAGGTCAATCTTGGAGAAAACCGTGGCTTTTTGTAACTAGTCAAAAAGATTATTAATATGAGGTAGAGGATATTTGCTCTTTATTGTTACTCGATTAAGTTCTCAATAGTCTACGCATAGTTTAAGGGAGCTGTCTTTCTTCTTCATAAATAGCACCAGAGTGCCCTAAGGAGAATTTCTGACAAAAAAGTTCAAAAAATTGGTTTTTCAATTCTACGAGCTCAGTGTGACTCATGCGATAGGCAAGTTTTGAGATTAGTTGAGTTCCAAGAAGTAGGTCTATAGAAAATTCTATCTTCCACAGGGGAGGTAGACCAAGTAATTCTTTCGAAAAGACTTCCAGAAAGTTGTAAACAGTGAAAATGAAATACATAAGAGGATCAACATCTATATTTCTGTTTATTCAATAGATAGATAATAACAAAAGTAGATTTTTAAGGTTACGACTTTACTCTCATAATTAATAATTCCCTATATTTTTATAACCAATCCATTCCTAGAATAATGTCAAACGTTGAGAAATATAAGAGTATTAAATCTACAAATATTTTTATTTCTAAAGCTTTTATTTTATAATTTTTATATACACAGTGAGCTTCTAATAATCCTCTAAGGGGATTTTCCATAAATAATATTTCTCTGAAAAGTTCAAGTCTAATATCTAATTTACAAGCAAATGCACAATAAATAAAAGAGTGGGTAGCACCTGTATTGATCAGAGCTCTGGTAGAAGTGTCATAGATAAAAAGAATACCTTGGATAAGGACAAGAGTGGGGAGGGCACCAAGTTCATCAAGGTGATACACATGACCCTGGGTTACAGGTCTGGCCACATCCTTCGGTCGCTGAGGGCAGTCCTTTATAAAGTGTTGGGTGCTTCCACAATGATAGCAGGCGTGATTACTACGCCGACAAGGTAGATTACCATGCGAGCAACCACAATGCTGGCATGGTTGGGAAGGTCGGGCAGGTTGTCCAATAAGTGAAGGTAGAGTAGGGGTTGGGGTAACTGGGAGTCATTTATTAGGGTGGCTACTTACTAGGTTAGGCAGTCTTTTTCTGGGTTGTTGTTGTTGAGTACAGAATCGGGCAATGCGTTTGTGCTTGGCCAAGATAAAGTCTTTAACCAACTGTGCATATTCTAAAACCTCGACATTCGAGCTGGGTCTCAACATCGCAACCCAATCATAATTATCGGAACAAAGGGCCTTCAAAAACTTGATAAGTTTATGACTTTTAAGGGTGACCATTAGAGGGGCAAACCTAGACAGTTGGAAAAATCAAGCTGTATATTAGGTAACCATCAAATTTTCCTGATGAAGGTCCTAAAATTCCTCCTCCTTTTTCTCTTAGACATAGGCTAGGAAAAAGTTATCAAAGAATGTGTCCATGAAAACTTCACAAGTTATAGGGGTAGGTAGGACTTCCTTTTTGAGTCACCACTAGTGTTCTACTTCACCAGTCAGTATAAAGGCTGCTAGGGGCACTTTTTGTTCCTCGGTTAGGTCTAAGACAGAAAAGAGTTTCTCTATATGTAGCATCCAGGCTTCAGCTACTAAGATCTCAGGCCACCTTTGAAGTGTGGCGGGTTAAGCTTCCTAAATTCCACTATGTTGTGAGAGATAGACCTTTTGGCTGGTCGATATTATAGGGTAGGATATTGGTAAGGGTTGGCTTGGTTATATCCTACAGCTACGGTCAGTCCTTAGATAGCTCGGAAGAGTTCAGTAAACTCGGCCCTAGTCGGATGGTCCTAGGCCTCAGGTCTTTTGGTACGTTCAACATAAGGTCTCCCTCGAATCATTCCTACAAAATAAAAAGAAGACACGAGTTGGTGGTTTAGTTTTGGAAAGATGACTCATTTTTCTAGTTGTCCTAAATGGCTTTCTATCTACAGCCTTAGTTGCAAGGGATTTGGTCTGCATAACTACTCTGATATGATCTGTGATATCCCAAATGCTAATTAAGGCATAAGGGTGCCAGATACAGAAACAAATTATGAGTGCTTGATAGATAATTGTATGCAGTGGAGCAAATTATTATAAATCCCTTACCTAAATATAAGAGTTCAAATTACACATATAACTGAGGACAGAAGTGGCAACATAATACAAAATATCAAAATACAAAAAGGGCCACTTCGTTCACTATGTGAACGAACTCATCAAAGTGTGAGACAAGTCATGCACTCAAGGTTTGTTGATCCATTGGATCCTTATAGACTTCAAGGGGTAGGTCAATAATTGGTTCCTCACTATCTTCCTCATCTGGGGGGCATGGAAAGGGTGAGTTCCATATACTCAGTAAGGAAAATAATATTTAAATAATATCATAAGATTTTAAAAGTGAATTATTATGTCATCAACACTTACCATTAAGGGTCACGCTAAAGTCCTTTTCTTAATTTATGAAAACATTTTATTACTTTATAAAAACATCAGATCCATCATGTTATAGTCATAACAATCAAATCAATCATGCTAATAATAGAGAAAATCAAATAAATAATGAGATGCTCAAATTTTTGTGTCATGCTTTGCGAAGTCGTTCCAACTTCCATCTACTGAGGGCAGATACAAATTTTAGACTACCTATATGGAATGACCGGATAAGATATGTAACGATAATTTTCAACAAAATATTTCCAGCTTGCTAAACCATGACACAATTTTATGACCATGGTCGTGCCAACCACAGTTTTCTATCAGATAGTCTATAGACACAACGATACTTAGCCAAAGTTGACCCCTAATAGATAATTTGCATCACCACTCTCGTAAGAGGGTACACCGTCACCTACTAGGAGCAATCCTCTCATGTCTTTACAGACCAAATGGGGGAGGGAGAAAATAGAAACCTTTCAGAGATAAAAAGCCTAACGAAACATTTGATGCATTGTGCATGTCAATATAGATTCATATTTTTCATACCATTTCGTACTTAATCTCCTTTTTTGCATTTTAGAAATTGATTACAAAAATTATATCATTTAAAATTACATACAAATCGTTAAGTGCATATAGGATCATATAACATGCTTTATCAAGACATTTAACATAATCATACAAATCATAATTTCAAGCTTTATAAATTTTGACTCTAGAAATACTCCTCAAGATGTTTAAAAGTAGATACCAAATTCCTTATCGAAACCTTGAAATTTTCCTACACATTTCTTCTTCTTCTCCTTCTCTCTCTAGATCACTCCCTCTCTCTCCTAGCTCTTGGAAGATGGAAGAATGAAATGGAAGTGATGAAGAAATGGGAAGGGAGGGGTCCCAATTTATAAAAAATGGAGACCGTTAGATTTGTGCCAAGTGACAAAATTCATAGAAGAGAGAGAAAGTCAATAGAAAAGGTTAAATGTGACGATTGACGGATGTGACCGATGGATGGACAACACGATGTGATATGGCATGAAAATTGAAGGCATGTCATCCAAACAATAGCAGCATGTTGCCTAGGTGATGGCAACATGCCGCCCAAGCTGGTAGCGGCATGCTGCCCAATCGATGAAGCTCGCCACCGATGTGATGGAGATGTGCAGCGCCCAAGGGGGCGGCATGCCCTGCCTAAGAAAGTGCATGCTGCCCTAACCTACCATGCGCTGTAGGCCTAGCCAGCAACGCACGTACGCCTATTGCGCGCATGCTTACTGCGCGGATGACATGCTCACAGGCCATATGGAGCTGTGTGCCCGTCTATGCACGATGGTATGCACACGCATACTGTGCCTCATGCCCCGCACGGATGGGATGTGCGCACAGTGCGCCTGTCCTGTGTTGGCCGCGTGCACGCATACACGTGAGACACACAGGCTGGATTTTTCTCACGGGCCTTCCCACTAAATTTTTTGGCTTTTCTCCATTTTTCTTTGAAATTATTTTATTTAATTTCTAAAATAAAATTGCCTATGGGATAATTAAA
The DNA here is from genome assembly GCF_054855325.1 of Carica papaya. Lineage (NCBI taxonomy): Eukaryota > Viridiplantae > Streptophyta > Magnoliopsida > Brassicales > Caricaceae > Carica > Carica papaya. The sequence goes on from NC_142317.1 coordinate 28,642,880, forward strand.
ATAAATATACTATTTATAACTTTCTGGAAGTCTTTCTGGAAGATCTATGTAGTCTAGCCTCTCCTACAAGAGATAGAATTTTCTATTGACTTGCTTCCTAGAACACAACCTATCTCAAAATCTACCTATCGCATGAGTCCAACTGAGTTTGCAAAATTGGAAAACTATCATTCTGAACTTCTTGGTCAAAAATTCATCTATCCCAATCATTCCCCTTAGGGTGCCCTGGTGTTATTTATGAACAAGAAAGATGACTCCCTCAGACTATGTATAGATTACAGAGAGCTCAACCAAGTAACAGTAAAAAGTAAGTATCCCCTGCCTTGTATTGATGACCTCTTCGATCAGTTGCAAGGAGCTACAATCTTATCAAAGATTGATCTCATATTAGGATACTATTAGTTGCAGGTCAAAGAAGAAGATATTTTGAAAATCACCTCCCGATGCTGGTCTGTATGAGTTCAAGGTTATGCTTTTTGGATTAACTAATGCCCCTACTGCCTTTATGGATCTTATGAACACGGTATTCCAACATACACTAGATCAATATGTCATCATGTTCGTTGATGACATCTTTGTGTATTCTAAGAGTCTGGAAGAACGTGCAGTCCATTTATCTCGGGTATTGGAGACCCTTCGTCGGAATAAAGTGTATGCTAAGTTTAGCAAGTACTTTTTTTCGTTTGATCGAGTCTCCTTCTTTGGCCATGTAATTTCGAGTGAAGGAGTTTATGTAGATCCATCCAAAGTCTAAACAGTTATTAAATGGAACCTGCCAACCAATGTTGTTGAGGTATATAGTTTCCTTGGTTTTGTTGGCTATTACTGGCAATTCATCGATGGGTTCTCCAAGATTGTTGCTCCATTGACCCGCCTCACCAAGAAATGTGTACCTTTTATTTGGGATTACGAATGTGATGAAATTTTTACGGAGTTTTTGAAGTATCATCTCACCTCTGTTCCGGTGTTGATCCTCCTAGACAACATTACATGATTTCAGGTTTACTATGATGCATCTCATATGGGTTTTGGTTATCTTTTGATATAGCATGGTCGGGTAGTTGCTTATGGATCTCGACAATTGAAGCTCCATGAGTGTAACTACCTGACTCATGACTTGGAGTTGGTGGCCATAGTTTTTGCCTTGAAGAAATGGCACCATTATTTATACGGTCAGACATTTGAAATCTACATTGACCATAAAAGTTTGAAATATATATTTTCTTAAAGAAAATTGAACATGAGACAGTGACCTTGGATGGACCTCCTGAAGAACTACGACTATAAGATCATCTACCACCCGCCTAAGTCGGAAGATGCTCTAAGTCGGAGAATTCTACTTTGTTAGCACAAACCATGGCTTCCAATTGGAAATTAGTTGATACTATGCAGGCACTTTGCCTTAACCACTATGGCAATGGTGCTTATCTCTCCTAGATTCTAGATTTGTCTAATCTTTTAATGAAGATTTGGGAAGTTTAGTTTACCGACCTAGAAATCATCAAAAATTTTAATAAGTTTACTTCTGATAAGTTTCTTAATTTTAGGCTTATGGATGATGGATTGTTTAGATTTTGGGATCGTATTTGGGTCCTTGTCGCTATTAGGATGGATGTTCTCAAGGCTGCCTATGCCTCTAAACTATCTATCAACCCTAGGAGTACAAAGATGTACCAGGACCTGAATCATCAATATTGGTGGCTTGGAATGAAGAAGGACATTGTCGACTATGTCTCCTAATGCCTTACTCACTAATGAGTTAAGACAAAACACTAGAGACCCGACAGTTTGTTACAAGGCCTCCCTATTCTGGAATGAAAGTGGGAGCATGTGACCATGGACTTTGTCATCGGTCTGCCCAAAGACGTGTTCCGGTTGCAATGCAATATGGGTCATTGTTGATAAATTGACCTGCCCATTTCCTACCATTCAGAACCACAGAGTCCACGAATAGACTAGCTAACCTGTACATCAATGAGATTGTTCAACTCCACAGTGTCCCCTCATGCATTGTGTCAAACCAAGATCCTTGGTTCACCTCCGTTTTTTGGGATAGCTTCTAAGAAGCATTTTGTTTGAGATTGTACTTCAGCACTCCATATCATCTCTAGATCGATGGCCAGTCTGAACGTACTACCAAGACATTCAAAGACATATTGCACTCTTGTGTCCTAAACTTTAGCGATAACTAATATGAGTATCTTTCCCTGTGTAAATTTATTTATAATAATAATGATCATTCCAGCATTAGCATGGCTCCATATGAAGCCCTGTACGGTAGGCCCTGCCGTTCCCCCACTTGTTGGAATAAATTTTGGAACCAGTATCATTTGGGACATGATTTCATCTAGGAGACTATTGAGAAAGTTGCTATTATTCGAAGGAACTTAGCCCCCGCCTAGAGTCACCAGAAAAGCTACACCGATAACCATAGAAGACCCTTGGAATTTGTAGTTAGTGATAAATTCTTCCGTAAAATTTTCACTTACAAGAAAAAAATGCAGTTCAGGAAGACTAGAAAGTTAAGCCTCCATCATGTGGGACCTTTTGAGATCATGGAATGTGTTAGACCCGTGGGGTACTGCCTTGCTCTACCCTGAGAGCTTGTGGGTCTACATGACATTTTATGTCTCCATGCTCAAAAGGTACCACCCTGACCATTCTCACATCATTCCTCATAAGGAAATGCACGTTCAAGTTGATATAACATACGAGAAGCTCCCCACGAAAATCCTTGATTAGACTGACAAGGTTTTGCGCAAACCAGAGAATTCCTATGGTGAAGGTGCAGTGACAACACCACACTCCGGAAGAGGCGACATGGGAGTTGGAGAGCAAGATGTGAGAGAGGTTCCTATACTTATTTATGACAAATTTGGGGGATTAAAGTTTCTAAGGTGGGGGGAATGTAACACCCCAAAAACTTTCGTGCTTAATTTATAATATAAACCCCTACCTATTCGGGCCCTTAGGCAGTTTAAACTCCTTAAGTGTATACAGCGGGATCAACATCCATATTCCTATTTATTCAGAGGTTAGATAATAGCAAAACTAGACTTTTATTTCATTTTTGGTGATCACAACGTTATAATTTTACTTTCACAGTTAATGATTGCCTTATATTTCTCTAACCAATCCATTCCTTAAATAACATCAAATCCTGAAAAATCTAAAACTATTAGATCTACTAATACTTATTCTTCTGAAGCTTTTGTCTTATAGTTTTTATACACATAATGAGCTTTTAATAAACCCCTAGAGGGAGTTTTTGTTGCTAACATTTCACCAAAAGGTCCAAGCCTAATACCTAACTTACAAGCAAAAGCACAAGAAATAAAGGAGTGGGTAGCAACTGTATTAATCAGAGCTCGAGCAGAAATATGGTGAATAGAAAGCATACCCTTGATAAGAGCAGGAGTTGTGAGGGCACCGGGTTCATCAAGGTAGTATACACAACCCTGAGCCAATAGTCTTTCACAAAGTGCTGAGTGCTTCCGCATTAATAGTAGGTGTTGTTCAAATGCCAACAGGGCTGATCACTATGCAAGCGTCCACAATACTAACATGGTTAGATAGGTCGAGCAGGGTGTCTAGTAGGTAGAGGCAAAGCAGGGAAAGGGGCAACATAGGGTCATTTATCAAGAGGACTACTAGCTTCCTAAACTCCACTACATTATGAGAGATAGATCTTTCAACTGATTGATATTTTAGGGTAGAATGTTGGCAAAGGTTGGCTTGATTTTGTCCTATGGCTACGGTTAGTCCCTGGATAGCTGGAAGAGTTCAGTAAACTCGGCCCTGATTAGATAGTCCTGGGCCTTGGGTCTTTCAGTATGTTTTATAGAAGGTCTCCCTTGCATCTTTCCTACAAAAGAAAAGGAAGACACGAGTTGGTGGTCTAGTTTTTAGAAAGATGACTCATTTCCTAAATACCTTAAAAGGTTTTCTACCTACAGCCTCAGTTGTAAGGAATTTGGTCTACCTAACTGCTTTGACACCATATGTGACATCTCAAATGCTAATTACGGTAAAAGAGTGCCAGATACAGAAATAGATTACAAGTACATAATAGTTAATTGTATGCAGCATAACAATTTATTACAAAACCCTTATAAAATATATGAGTTCCAATTACACATATAACTTAGGCCAGAAGTGCCAATAAAATACAAAATATCAAAATACAAAAAAGGCCACTTCTTTCACTATGTCAAAGAACTCATTAAAGTGAGGGACAAGTTATGCACTCAAGGTTTGTGGATCAATGGGATCCTCGAAGACTTCAAGGGATAGGTTAGCGATGGGTTCCTCACTATCTTCCTCATCTGAAGGGGAGCATTGAAAGGAGTGAGCTTCATATATTCAGTAAGGAAAAGAGTATTTAAGTAACACCATAAAATTTTAAAAGTGAGTAACTACATCATCAAATACTTACCATTAGGAGTCTCGTCAGGGACCTTTCTTAAATTATGAAAACAATTTGTTTATTTATGAAAACATCAAATCCATCATGTTATGGTCATATCAATCAAATCAATCATGTTGATAATAGAGAAAATCAAACAAATCATGATATGTACAATTTTTCTTGTCATTTCTTCCCAAAATCATTCTGACTTCTATCTACTGAGTGTAGATATAGATTTTTGACTATCCATGTGGAATGACTAGTTTAGATATAACAACAATTTGCGACTTGCTAAACCGATAGCACTTTTACGGCTTGCCAAACCATGACACGATCTATGACCACAGCTGTGCCAACCACAGTGGTCCTATTAGAAAAACTATGGCCATGACCGTACTTCACCAAAGGTGACCCTTATAGAAATATCGCGTCACCACTCTCGTCAGAGGGTACGCTGTCATCCATAGGGAGTGGTCCTCTCACTTCTTTTTAAACCATATGGGGGAGAAACAGAAACTCCCTAAAGATAGAAAGCCTAACGAAACACTTTATGAATTATGCATGTCAATAAAAATACATATTTCTCATACCATTTCATGCTTAATCACCTTATCACATTTCAGTAATTGATGTCAAGAATTATATCATTTAAATCACAGGTAAATTATCAAGTTCATATATGATCATATAACATGCATTATTGAGTAAAATTTACTTTGTTTAGATATTTAAACATAATCATGCAAATCATAAATTAAAGCTTCATAATTTGACTCTAGAAATGCTCCTTATGATGTTTAAAAGTAAATACTAAATTTTTTATCGAAACCTTGAAGTTTCCTACACCTTTTCTTTTTCTTCTCCTCTCCCTCTCTATCTAGATCACTCCCTCTCTCTTTAAGCTCTTAAGGGATGGAAGAATGGAATGAAAGTGATGAGGAAATGGTAAAGGGAGGGTCCTTATTTATAGAAAATAGAGACCGTCAGATTTGCACCAAGTATCGAAATCTGGTGAAGAGAGAGAAAGTTAATGGGAAATGATGTGATGTGATGACTGATGGATGTGACCGACAGAAGAATGACTAGACATGATGGGGGCACAAAAAATAGAGACACGCCACCCAACAATGGTGACACGTCGCCCAAATGACAATAACACAACGCTCAAGTTGGCAGTTACTACCCAACTAGTGGCGCACACTACCCAAGGCAGCACATGGCACTCAAGGGTGAGACGCACACTAACTGAAGCAGTAGCACGCTGCCCCAGTCTATCGCGTTCTACAGGCCTAGCCTGCTGATGCACCAACCTAGCCTACTGCATGCAGGCCTAGCTTGTGCGCAAGATACTGCGCACAAGCTAGCTGCACAAATGGTGCGTACACAGGGCGCATGGAGCTTAACCTGTCTGCATGTGATGGGATGCGCACACAAACCAAGCCTCACACCTCACGTGGACTAGACATGATGCGACCACAGGAGGGCATTCCAGTTACCCAAGAGGCAACCATCAGATTTTGCGCCAATATAAAAGTAAGGCCCGGGGGAAGGCCCAATCTTATAAAGCCCAAGGATCTAGTTTGTGCAAGCTTAGATCGGGTAAGATAGATCATTGATGCCATCAAGACTAGGAAGCCTTATGGGCTGTCGAGACAACTAGCCCAAAGACATTCAATTATGATGAGTTGTGGGCTTTCGGATTGATCTTAGAAGACAACGGTGGCCAGCCCGAGACGTCGCACGGAGGGGAGATACCTGCGGGTGGGCGACCCGAGTCACCTGGTCTTCTAGGCCCATTGGGAAGATCCGAAGATCTCCCCTCACCTTGAGGCCTGATCCAGTGGACCTGCACCCAAGAGAGAAGGAATCAGGCCGAACACCCGACCCAACAGTAGCCATGAGCCCAACCGAGGAGGAACCTATCTGGGCCACGGACCTGTGATGCCCAAAGGCCACACACGGGTAGGCCTGGCCCAAGCCGCACGCACGTGTGGGCTCTCCTAGCCCAATTGGATGAGGTTGAGGTTTGGTGAGTTTTTTTGGATTTTTTTTAAATGGCCCGTGTGATTATTTTCAGCCCAAAATTTTTAAAAATTCACACGGTAATTATCCCTTTAATATTTTATTATTAATTTTAAATTAAGGATTAATTATATAATATTTTAATCTTGAGATTATCCTAAACTATTATTTTATTATATTCTTAATATTTATTATTTATCCTCTTATTTTAATGTGATTTCCACATGTGATTTATATGGATTTCACGTTGGGATAAATATGGAGTTATTTTAATGTAAGTCTATCCCTTATGATTAATTAATTAATTAATTTGGGATAGAATAATTGTTTTATTGTGTAATTATTCTAGATTAAGATAGAATTTTATCTAGGTTATTATTTTATTAATTATTTCAAGATTTTTATACTCATCTAGATTGCCCAGGGAAGGCTATAAATAAACCTTTGCCCCAAGGATGTAAAGCACACTTTTGAGAATAAATTTGAGAGAATTCTTGAGAGCTTCGACTTTTCTTTCATTTAGTATTTAATTAGCTTCTTCAAGTTCTTCGGGAACCATGAGTCTTCAAAAGTCTTATTGAGCCAAGGAGCAGGATCAACTTATTGGTAAGTTTGTTGTGTTTTTTCTTTCTTTGTTTTTGGTTTCCTTTTAGGATTATAGATTCAATTAGAGGGAGGGGTTTATTCTAGGTGGTTATTATTTTGGTATTGCATACGTTGAATGGGTTTCAAGAGTAGATTCGATCCTCCCCATACCATCCCGTGTTAGGACATGCGCACAATGCGCACGTCCTATGTTGGCCACGCGTGGCGTGCAATGCCTGTGTGGGTGGGACCCTTCCAACAAGTGTTTTCCCACAAGATTTCTACCTTTTCTCTGTCTTTTTCTTCTGAAAATATTATTTTTAAATAATAACAACAAAAAATATAATTTCTCTATGACAAAATAAAAATATAAATTTAAGAATTATTAAAATAAATTAAAAATATGAATTTAAAATACAAAATATGATATTTATTCAAAAATTAAAATCATGAAATATCTAAAGAGTTTAAGTGGCCTTAGGGCTTGAATAAATAGGAGTTCACAATTGCAAATTAAGCACAAAGGTTTTTAGGGTGTTACAGAAAACATACCCTGAATGATAGCCCATGTCACCACAGCACAAGGCTCATAGAGGTGGAAGACCCTTCCTCTCACAACAGGTCTAGTAGCATCCCTAGGCTTTTGGGGACAGTCCTTCATAAAATGTTGTGTACTCCTGCACTTATAGCAGGGTCGGTCACCATGGTTTCGACCATAGTGCTAGCATGTTTGAGTAGGCTGAGAAGGATTACAAGGAGATGGAGGTGGGGAAGTAACTACAGACAATAGCCATTGTAGGTCGTTTGTCAGCACGACCCTGATCGATCTGCTTCATGTTCTATTGGTGTTATGCTCTGAAATTATAAATATGGCAGTAAATGGCAACAAGAAGTTCCTTGGCAAACTGGGCATGCTTGAGTGCTTCAACTTAGGTGTTTAGCCACATAATGTACATTTGGTTGAAGATGTTGGCCCTTAGATGCTTAAGAAACTTCTAGGCCTTCTTGTTTTCCATAGTTATGCTCTCTGGGGAAAATTTGGATAGCTAAATGAACTTGGAGGTGCACTGGCTCATAGTCATGCTTCCTTATGACAGGTCCCAGAATTCTTCTTATTTCTTCTCTTGAATGTTAATTGGAAAGAAGCTCTTGAGGAAGGCATTAATAAACTGGTCCTAAGTAATTAGAGTAGGTAGGGTATCTTTCTTGAAAAGCCACTAGCTCTCGGCCTCTCAAGTGAATATGAAGGCTGCAAGGGGAACCTTATACTCTTCAGTGAGCTTAAGGATGAAGAATAGTTTCTCTATTTGCATGATCCATTCTTTTACGGCCATGATGTCTGATCCACCATCAAGGTAAGGAGGGTTTAGTTTTTTAAATTCCAAGATATGGTGCAAAATAGCATGATCATCGTGACGGTGGTCATTTGCAGGATGAGGCTGGATGACATTATGGGTAAAGATGTGGCCCACAACAACAGTCCAACCATGAATTGCTCAAAACAGCTCAGTGAACTCTACCTGGGTTGGATTGTCTTGATTACTAGGTCTTTCTAGGAAAGGTCTCCCTCAAGTCATATTGCTTACAAAAGGGAGACAAGGTTTAGAAATGATGTTGTTCACTAAGGTGCAAAAATAATTTCTCGTTCTAAGAAAATTTCTAGATTTCTAGACTTCAATCCTAGGCCTTAGTGTAAGGGATGTCCAATAATCTTATTCAGATACCACTTGTGACACCCCAGTACCCAGTTGGGTAACATTGTCTGATAGTAGAACAGATAAGAGTGCATAACTAATTTATATAGCAGAAGAAAAGTCATCCCTTTTGAAAATTTGATGTTTAAATACATCTGAGGCCAAGAAGTTGGCTAATAAAATATATACAATGCTTATTCTAGCCACTTCTTTCATTATAAAATAATTAATAATAGGTATACAATCTCCATATGCACTCAAATATCCACTACAGATCTGTGAACAGATCCGAACAAGCTTTAAGGGGCAGCTTGGGGAGTGATTCTTCACTTTCCTCATTGTCTAGGGAGAAATGGATTAGGGTGAGTTCTATAAAACTCAATAAAAAAATAGTATTTAAACTACACTATTAAAGTTTTAAAAGTTATACATCTTTAAAATTTATCCTCACCTTTGAAATCCGTGAACTTACCATTGGGGATCGTCACAGAAAAGATTCATTTAAAATACCTTTGAAAATGTTTTACTTTAACTTCATTAAAGTATATTTTGAAATGCCAATCTCAGACATAGGCAATAAAACAGAATAGTGAGACGTGTAGGCGTGTAATAGCGAGCGCGAGAATATGACTGTCTGTGATGGGACATTTTTGCACGTGCGCTGCAGGGTGTAAGCATGCGATGCAAGTGTTCAGGCTCACGATGGAACGTGCGCTATAAGTGCACGCACATCTGGCACGCGGGCTCAGAAGAGCACAAGTGTGCAGGTGTGCGCGTCCGTGCGTATGCCCTCTTGCATTTCCTACGAGCCTGCCCGTGAGTTCCTTCTCTGTTTCACTTTAAATTTTTTTCTTTTTAATTTTAATAAATTTTAAACTTTTTTTTTTTTGACAAATTAACAATTTAAAATACTTCTAAAATATTTTAAAACCCAAATTAAAAATAAAATAAAATAAAAACAAAAAAAAATTAGAACATTAAATATTAAAAGGTTCAGGGGTGTTACACTTAAGACCTAAGCCCTAAAGCTAAATCCCTAAGCCTTAAGCCCTAAGTCCTAAACCCTACAACATATGTCCAAAGACCTAAACCATAAACCCAAAATTTTAAATCCTAAACCCCTAAACCCTAAAACCAAAACCTTAAACCCTAAATTCTAAACCTCAACCCTCTAAAAACCTAATCCCTAGCCTTAAATCCTAAGCCTTAAGTCCTAAGGTGAAATCACTACTAAGCCTTGAGACCTAAGCCCTAAGCTCTAAACCCTAAACCTTAAACTTGAAATCCTAAACCCCCTAAATCCATAAAACCCTAAATTCTAAAGCGTAAACTATAAACCCTAAACCCTAAATTCTAAACCATAAAACATTATGCCCTAAACCCTAAACAATAAACTCTGAAACCTAAACCATAAAAACTAAACCCTAAAAGCCAAAACCTTAAACCTTAAATCCTAATTCCTTAAACCCCTATAATGTTAAACCGCAAAGCCTGAAGCCCAACGACTTAAGCACTAAGCCTTAAATCCTAAACTCTAAATCCTAAATCCTAAATCTCTAAATCCCTAAAACCCAAAAAAACTAAATCCTAGACCATAAAACCTTAAACTCTAAACCCAAAACCGTAACCCCTAAACCCTTAACCTTAAACCCTAAATCCCTAAACACTTAAACCTCTATAACCATAAATCGTTAAAATGCCTACACTCCTAAACCTCTAAAACCCTAAGCTGTAAGCCGTATGTCCTTAGCCTTAGGGACTAAACTCTAAGCACTAAGCCCTAAGCTCTAATCTTTGAAACCCTAAAGTACTAAACCCCTAAGCCCTAAGCCCTAAACCTTAAGCTCTAAGCCTTAAACTTTAAACCATAAACCTTAAACATTAAACACTAAACTCTAAAATCCTAAACCTTGAACCTAAAATAACACTAAACCCTAAACTCTAGGCCTTTTACCTAAAGTATTAAGCCCTAAAATCCTAAACCCTGAACCCAAAATAACACTAAACCTTAAACTCTAAGCCCTTACCCCTAAGTCCTAAGCACTAAGCCCTAAACTAGTTCCCTAAGACCTAAGTTCTAACCACTATGTCCTTGGCCCTAAGCCCTAGGCCTAAAGCCCTGAACCCTAAACCTTAAACACTAAACTCAAAACCCTAAACCATAAACGTAAACTATAAAAGATTAATCGCCTAAGCTCCTGAACCTCTAGAACCTTAAACCCTAAGCCCTATGTCCTTAGCCTTAGGAACTAAACCTTAAGCCCTAAGCCCTAAGCCCTAAGCCTTAAAACTTGAAAGCCCTAAACCCCTAAACTCTAAAACCTTAAACTCTAAAACCCTAATCCCTAAGTCTTAAGCCTTAAGCTCTAATCTTTAAAACCTTAAAGTCCTAAACCCCTAAGCCCTAACCCCTAAACATTAAGCTCAAAGCCTCAAGCCTAAAGGTATAAACCCTAAACCTTAGATTCTAAACCCTAAAACCCTAAAACATGAACCCAAAATAACACTAAACCTTAAACCTTAGGACATATGCCCTAAGACCTAAACCATACACCCTAAATCCTAAATACTAAACCCCTAAAATCCTAAAACCCAAAAATATTAAACCCCTAAAACCTTAAATCCTAAACTCTAAAACTTGAACTCAAAATTGAAACCCTAAAAAACCTAAGCCCTAGCCTTAAATCCTAGGCCCTAAGCCCTAAGGTCTAGGCCCAAAACCCAAAGCCCTAAACCCTAAGTCGTAAGCCCTAAGCCCTAGGCACTAAGCCCTAAGCCCTAAACCCAAAAACATAAATCATAAACCCTAAATCCTAAATCCTTAAACTCCTAAACCCCTAAATCCATAAAACCCTAAATTCTAAAGTCTAAACCATAAACCGTAAACCTTAAACGCTAACCATAAAACATTAAACTCTAAACCTAAACCCTAAACTCTAAAACCCTAAACAATAAACCTTAAACCCTAAAACTTAAAACCATAAACCTTAAACCACTATAAAACTAAACTGCAAATCCCAAAACTTAAAATCTAAGCACTAAGCCTTAAATCCTAAACCCTAAATCATAACTCCTAAACCCCTTAAACCTAAAATAAGTAAACCCTAAACCATAAAACCATAAACTCTAATTCCCTTAACCCGTAAACCCCTAAAATAATAAATTATTAAATTGCTGAATTCTAGATGCTAAACAATTAACCCTAAACCCCAATGCTAATCTTAAATTATAAATGCTATATCCCCAAACCCCTAACCTCTTAAGACCTTAAATTCATAAAACCCTAAACCTGAAATCCTAAACCTTTAACCTAAATCCTAAATGCTAAACTATAAAACACTAAAACCCTAAACCCTAACCCTAAGCCCAAAGTCTTAAGCCCTTAGCCCTAAGCCCTAAGCACTAGGCCCTAACCAGCACCTTAAGACCTAAACTCTTACCCCTAAGTCCTAGGCCCTAAGCCCTAAACGCAAAGCCTTAAATCCTAAACTCTAAACACTAAATTTAAAACACTAAACCAGACCATAAACCCTAAAACCTTAAATGCCTAAACTCCTAAACCTCTAAAACCCTAGGCCCTAAGCCCTATGTCCTTAGACCTAAGCCGTAAGCCCTAATCCCTAACCCTTAACCCTTAACTCCTAAAACTTCAAAGTTCTAAAGCCCTAAGTCCAAAGCCCTAAACCTTAAGCTCTAAATCTTTAACCCTAAAGCCCTAACCCTAACCCCTTAAATCACTAAACCCTTAAACCTCTAAACCCCGAAGCCCTATGGCCTAAGTTCTAAACCCTATGCCATAAAGCCTATGCCCTAAGGCGTAAACTCTAAACCCTAAACCCTAAACTCTAAACCATAAACCCCAAACCCTAAACCATTAAACTCGTAAACTCCTAAATCCATATAACCCTAAATCCTAAACCCTAAAACCATGAACCCTAGAACCTAGACCCTAAACCCTAAACTCTAAAACCCTAAACCGTAAACAATAAACCCTAAAATCCAAAACCATAAACCATAAACCCTAATTCCTTAAGGGCAAACTCCTAAATCCTAAACCATGACAACGCTAAACTCAAAGCCCAAAGCCCAATGTCCTAAAGCCTAAGCATTAAATCCTAATGCCTAAATCCTAAACCACTATAATGCTAAACTCAAAACCCTAGTCCCTAACGGCTAAGCCCTAAATGTTAAACCCTAAACCCTAAATCCTAACTCTAAATCATGAACCATATAACATTAAATTTTAAATTGTAAACCCTAAACCCAAAAACCCGAAGTCTTAAGCCCAAAACCCTAATTCCACAAACCACTATAATGTTAAACCCCTAAGCCCTAAGGCCTAAGCGGTAAACCCTAAATCTTAAACCCTAAATCCATAAAACTTAATATGTGGCAACACTCTGTAGTGGCACTTCTTACGACCATTATAGTGGATAGATTTTGGCTCCCATGTGCCCGTGCGACACTATTCCACACATGCATTTGCGGGAAGTTCCCACGAGGCTTATCTACGAGACATATTTCCCCTCTTTATTTTTATTTTCTTTGTTTGTTTTGTTTTTAAATTTAAATGTCATTCCTAGCCAAAATTAAATTGAAACCACGGATAAAATAATTTTAAACATAAATTTAAAATTATAAATTTAAAAATATGGGTATTCAAAGCTAAATAGGTCCAAGGGTCTCACATTAAAACCCTAAACTGTTAATCTTAAACCTTAAACTTTGAACTATAAAACCTTAAACCCTAAATCGTAAAACCTAATTCCTTAAACCCATAAAACATTAAACTCCTAACTCCTAAGCCTAAGCCTAAGCCTTATGCCTTAAACCCTACACTCTAAATCATAAATCTTAAACCCTAAACCCTAAATCCTAATCCAAAAACCCTAAGTAACAATAAATCCTAAAACATATGCCCTAAACCCTAAGCCTTAAACCCTAAAATTAAACCCTAAGCCTAGGACCTAAGGCCTAAGTCCTAAACTGAAGCCTTAAGCTTTAACTTTACACCCTAGACCTTAAGCTCTTAATTCTAAACTCTAAACCCTAAACTAGCGTGCTAAAACCTAAGCTCTAACCCCTAAGGCCTAGGCCCTAAGCCATAAGCTCTATGCCCTAAGCACTAAATTCTAAATGATAAACCCTTAACCTTAAACCCTTAAACCTGTAGATGCCTAAAACCCTAGCCCGAAGCCCAAAGCCAAGGCCCTAAGCCAAAATTCCTAAGCCCTAAACCCTAAGCCTTGATGTGACATCCTGATAGTTAGAGAGGTAAAAGGGAGGCTAATAACAGAATAGATATGAGTGCATAAAAATAAACATGTACATATGCAGTGCAAAATATTATCCTTTATAACAAATTTTGAGTTTTAAAATTTACATTTGAGGCCAAGAAGATGGCTACCAAAATACATATCTACAAAAGTTTATGGAGAGTAACTTCTTCCATTAAAAGATTGTTTCACTAGAGTACGGACATATAATACACTCAAAATCCTCCTAAAGATTTGAAAACAGATCCCAACAAGCTTCAATGGGCAACTTAGCAAGCGAATCATCACTTCTATCATCTGCGGGGGGACATGGATTAGGGTGAGCTCTAAATAAGTCAATAAGGAAAATAATATTTAAACTACATTACTAAGGTTTTCAAAAAAATTTTATTTCCAAAAGATACCCTTATAATAAAAACTTGTGACTTACCTCTTAGACTTGTTGCAAAATAAGTTTATTTGAAATATTGAGAAAACCTTTACTTTTTTAAAAAACTAATTTAGAAATATTGGTTTTAAATCATAATAGAAAGAAAAGATAAAGCAATGCAACATAATATAGTCAGTGATACAATGAAGCAATGTAATAAGAACTAGTTAAACTAACAAAAAGCATGGCAATGTCATGATAAAACATTGAGAAACATATTCATTTAAAGAGAAACTATTAAAGGATGGGAAATCAATCAACTGTTCTAGCTATGTCATCAAGTGGTTAAGTTTTATTTACATCTTTTATAGATCTTCGCACAAAATTAATCTAACTTATATCAGTTAAGGGCAAAAGGGATCCCCAACTACCATTGTGAATGGGTAAATAGATTCATTTCAATATCAATTATTTTAAATATAAAACTAATAACCACAGCCATACTTCGCCATTATGACCTTTACAAATTAGATGATACTAATGACCACGACCGTACTTTGCCACTATGGCCTCTATAGATCGGATCGTTAATCTACTCTCATTAGAGGGAACGATAGTACCATTCACACGGAGTGGTTCACTAACAAATTCAAATATAGATTTAGATACAGAAGCAAAAACCTCAAGTGATAACAGTCAAATAGATTTTTCCTTTTTTCCTCTTTCTTTACTAATTTCGATTTATAGATAATCATGAATTCATAACCCGGTGGGAGTTTAATAACATATTCTTGCCTAAAGGGACCTTTATACTTGGACTTCGCCATTAGGCATCTTCTTGAGTTGAGGCTCAATAAAATAACCCTCTCCACCATCACCTAAGGGTAAATCAAAGGGCCAAATTCGTACATAATTCAAGTGTCATTTAATGCTTCATTAAACATGCATTCTCGTTTTTAAGGAACACTATCAACATATATATTCATTCGTATAATATAGTAGATAAACAATGTTCTAAATTCATGCATCAAGACAAATTAAAAATCATAAATTAATTATCTAGAAATTTACTTTAAAATGTATGGGAAAATACTAAGAGTCCCTTACCAAAACCTTTAATGCCTTTCGAAGTCCTATGAAAAAAGGATTGGAAAATTGCTCAATGACAAAAAAATTATTAGAAGAATCCTAACTCCTAGTCTCCCACAATCTTCTCCAGAATTCGAGACTGGATGAATGTATGAAGTGAAAGAGAGGGGGAAAGCCCTTTGAATAGATTTTCTAGGTGGACAGGAGTTGTAGGATCACATGGGTGATCCACGGCTGTTGATCGGCCAATGGCCGACCGGGCACCACATACAGTGCACATGCGCGCCACATGGCGACCATGCATGCTCAGCTGGGAAAACAAGACGGACGAACTAGATGACTTGTCCGTTAATTGGTCACAGCAAGTGACCGCACACAAAGTCGCGTGCCCTGCAGGATGACAAGACAACTTATGTAGCTTGCAGGCACGCTAGTGCATTGGCGTGCGACTTAGCTGGCACGCACCCTCTCACATCAATGTGATAGCCCCACGAGCATAGTTGTTATGTGGGCAGGGACAGGCTGGCAAGTGGCCACGGGTAGGCGAGCACGGGCACGTGCGCGCGCAGGCTAGTGGGCTCACAGGCGCGCAAATGCAGTTCATTCCTGCAAGTTCATGGAGTTTTTCGTGCTGTTGTTCCATTTTATGTTTTTCTTTCATTTTTCCTAAAGTTCATGAATAATTTTAGTGCAAATTAATTAAAAATAAAAATAAACAATAAAATAAATAAATTTTAAAATTAAAATAAGACCAAGTGAAATAAATTATGAATACTGATTAATATTTAAAATTAAAATAAAAGTTCGTAATGAACTAAAACATGAAGTTTAAAAACACAACAGTTGAACAAAGGTTTCAGGGTGTTACACCTAAGCCTTAAATCCTAAACTCTAAAACCTAAACCCTTAACAATAAAACCCTAAACTTTAAACCGTAAACCCAAATCTTTAAACCCTAAACCATACATCCTAATTCCCTAAACCCCTAAACCTCTAAAACCAAAAATCACTAAGACCCTAAACTCTAAATCCTAAACCCTTGACCTTAAACCCCAATTCTTAAACCATAAACTGAAAACCCTAAATCCCCCAAGCCCTAAACCATAAATCTTAAAACCTTAATGCTAAATCCTAAACACTAAACTTAAACACTAAAGCCCTAAACCCTAAGCCATAAACCCTAAACTCTAAACCCTAAACACTAAACTAGCACACTAAGACCTAAGCTTTAACCCCTAAGACCTGAGCCCTAAGCCCTAAACCTTAAATGTTAAACCGTAAACCAAAAACTATAATATAATATTACAAATAATTTGAAATTGTATTCCTCCTTCATAAAAATTTAGATGTCTTTTTCATATTTTAATTTCCAAACTTATTTAAATGTTCATGCAATTCATTTTGAAATTAAGTTGAATTTGATAAACCCCCAAGAGAACACTCTTATAACCCCTGAGATTTTGATTGAATTCCCCAACTTGCAGACTCACCCTATTTTAGAATAGCTTAAGCCACTGAAGGATAAATTTAACACCTTACTCACCACCACACTAAATTTATATTTAAAAAAATTCTATTTATTTCGGACTTAAGGCCACCTGAACTCATTTAAATTTATTTTGCAGTTTTACATTGTAATTCATGATTTAAATTTTTAATTCCAATTTTATGCAAATTTCATTATTTTATTTTTATTTAATTTAATTTTATATATTATAATTATTTTTTTAATTATTTTTTTGATTTATTTTATACGTTATTTTTTTATTAAAATTAATTTTTTAGGGAAAACGAAAAAAGGGGAAAAAATTCCATGAAAAAACACTCGCAGGAGAGGTTTGCCCGCGCGAGGAAAACACGTTATGCACAAGCGTGCACGCGCAACCTGGCGCAAGGCGTGAGCATTGTACGCACGTCCCATCCACGCAGAGTGTAGGGTCAATTCTGTGTGAGCATCTTGTTGCACATTGGCAGGTCAGTTCGAGTGCATCACATCGTGTGCGGACAAGGCAAGACCGTCCGCATCACATCACGCACAAATAGGGCTAGATCGCGTAGTAGCCCTGCATGGATAAGCCTACGCGCCTGTGGCCTATGTGCAATAGGCCTGCGCACTGTAGGCCCTGCGTGTGTGCAGGTTAGCTCCTTTGAGTGGCATGATAGCCCAACGCCTGCAGGTTAGGCATGCACCATGTGAGGAACCTTGTGATGCACATTGCTGCCACAGGCAATGGGCCACCACCTCCTTGGGCATCGTGCGCTACCTTGGGTCCTATGCTGCTACCGGTGGAGGAATTGTTCCTCTATTTTTTGTGCTACCATCATAATGTATCAAATCGATCTTCTTTCACTCAACTCTCTCTTTTCACTAGATTTTACCACTTGGCACAAATCTAACGATCCACATTTTCTTGTCACTTTCGTTCCATTATTACATCTTCAAAGAGTTTAGAGAGAGAGAGGAAATGGTGAAGGGAGGGTCCCTATTTATAGAAAATGAGGACCGTTGAATTTGTGCCAAGTGATGAAATCTGGTGAGGAGAGAGAAAATCAATGGGAAAAGATGTGATCTGATGACTGATGGATGTGACCAACGGACAGATGATGTGACACAATGGTAGCACAAAAAAGGAGGCAACAACACACTGCCCCAATCGGCCACGCGCTATAGTATTAAATGAGCATGCATCCAAAACAAACATGAGATGCATCACAAGAAACCTAAAACTGACCAGTATTGTTAGGAAGAATCAGTACCGAGGTAGTGGTCAGTCGACATTTAAGTTTGACAAAACTTTAGTGTATTAGTTGGCTTACTATAATGAATAACTACATCAACCTTCGAGGATCCATAAAAACACCATCACTAAAAAAAACATGACAGAGGAAAGATATCCAATCCAACAAAAAGGAGCACTTATAGAACTTAACATACAATTTATGTTGTTTAAGAGTCCTTAAAACTTAAGTCAGGTGGATAGGATACTCTTAATAGACCTGAGAATACACTAGGATATCATTAATGAAAATAATGACGTATTGATTTAGTGTAGACTTGAAAATTTGATTCATAAGGTCTATGAATACTGCAGGAGCATTAGTTAACCCAAAGGGCATGACCTTGAATTCAAAATGACCATACCTACAATGGAACATTGTCTTGGAAATGTCTTTGACTTTAACTCTCAACTAGTGATATCCTGACCCGAGATCAATTTTGGAGAAGACTTATGCACCTTGTACGTAGTCAAACAGATTGTTAATGTAGCAATGGTGCTTGTTCTTTATTGTCACCTGGTTGAGCTCCCTACAATCATTCATAACTAGAGGGTCCCATTTTTTTCTTGACAAACAAGACCAAAGCACCCTATAGAGAATTTCTTGATATGATAAACCTCTTTTCTCATAGTGCTGCAATCTAATGATCCAACTCCTGAAGTTATACTTGGTTTATTTGATAAGTGGGTTTAGAGATGGGTTGTGTCCTTGGAACTAGGTTGATGGAGAATTCAATCTCCTGGCTGGGTGGTAAACCTAGAAACTCCTCAAGAATAACATCAGGGAAGTTGCAGACAATTAGGATTGTCTATAGAGAGTTCTCATAATCCATTTACCTAAACACCAACAACGTTAGAAAAATAGGCAGTTTTATCTTATAGTTTTGTCATGTATATAAAATTGAAGAATGTCAAACACGGTTAATTTAAAACATACAATTTTATTTACAGTTATATGGTTATACAAAACAAAATTCCCTCTTTTACTTATGTCATAGGAATGTTTCTTCTTGGGGGGTAGGGGAGAGGCAGAGGGTTGTAGTTTTATCAAAACAATCAATAATGACATGGGAAGCCTCCAGCCAATCCATACTAAAAATCACATCAAATGTAGAAAACTCTAAGAGTATATGGTCTTCGGTTAACTCTTTACCTAAAACTTTCAGCTTACAGGCCTTATACACTACATGGACTTCTAGAAGTCCCCTAGACGGTCTCTACAAACAAGATTTGTGCTAAAGGTTCATACTCAATTGTCAATTTCCTAGCAATTTTAAAAGACATGAACGAGTAGGTCGCACTAGTATCAATCATAACATGAGTAAAATTATGCATAGTAAGTGTACCCTAAATAATAATCGGTGTCACGACAACACCAACCTCATTGAGGTGGAAACCCTTCCTCTAGCAATAGGTCTAGTAGCATCCCCAACAACGATCAAACCTTGAATTGTCTAGAATAATTCAGTGAACTTTACTCAGGTTGGGGTAGCCTGGGCATTAGGTCTTTCTACAGACAATCTCCCTCGAGTCATATTTACCTACAAAAAGGATACAGGGGTTTAGTACAGTTGTCAATCACTAAGGTCAAAAGTATACTATCATTTTAAGAAATTTCTAGATTTCTAGACTTAAATCCTAGGCCTTAATACAAGGAATGTCTGAGAATCTTGCTCTAATACCACCTATGACATCCCAGTATCTGGTGGTGCAAAAGTATCTAATAGCATTCTAAATATGAGTGCATAAAAAATTATACAGTGGAAGAAAAGTCATCTTTTCTAAAATTGATGTTCAAATACAACTAAGTTGGCGAATAAACATAAATACAAATGTTGTTCTAGCCACTTCTATCATTACAAAAAAACTTTTCATCGGAGTACAATCATTCACATGCACTCAAATATCCACTACAAAACTGCAAACAAATCTAAACAAACTTCAAGATGTAGCTCGGGGAGCAATTCTTCACTTTCCTCATCGTTTGAAGGGAAATAGATTGGGGTGAGTTTCATAAAACTCAGTAAGGGCAACAATATTTAAACTACACTACCAACATTTCAAAGATTATTTTATTTTAAAAGAAAATGTTGTTACTTTTATAATCCATGGGACTTACCATTAAAGAGCATTGTAGATTTTGTCTTATCATTTTTCATTTCAAATACAGTTAAAAATATGGTGCTTTTAATGTACTGAATTTTGTTTTGAAGTACTAGTCTCAAAACATAAGCAGACAGGAGGAACAATGGGAAACATATTTGATACAACAATCTAAAGATGGCATAACAAGACGAAACAGTGAAAAACATATTTGATACAGAAACTTATCTAACATGGATAATAACAAGTCCTGGCTCATCTAGTTTAGATTTCCCATTTTAGTTTTGGTGTTTTACAAATATTTACGTGAAGTTGTTTTAGCTTATATCTTCATATGGCAGAAGGGATCCCTGATTACCATTGTGAATGGAATATAGTTTAGTTTGGTATATGATTAAGCAGTTGGAAACTATGGTGATGACCATACTTTGCCACTATGGCCCCTACAATTAATTGTGATCCACTCTCGTTAGAGGAAAAACCAGTACCATTCACAAGAGTTATTCATCAGTAGTCAATTTTATTTACCCTCAGTGATAACATTCAAAAAAATTTCAATCTTTATTCATTATTCTTAACAATCACAATCTCAATCACAGTTCAACAGAATTTCACTTTGACTCATTGGATCCATCAAACCAGTCCTTAAACCTATAACTTTTCCAATTTCATAAATTTATCGCATCCAGATCATCTTGACCTAATTACCAAATCTGGGTCAAAACAGGGCCCACTAAAAGAATGTAGACCTAATTAGTGTTCACTAATTGACCTGGACCACTAAGGGTTCATTGGATTGAACCGGACCTAGGGAGAGTCCACTAAACTGAAGCGAACCCGATGGTGGTCCACTGAACTAGGACGGACCCAGTGAGGGTCCACTAAATTAAACTAGACCTTGTGTCCACTGAAATGGGTTAGGCCGTCGGGTTTTCCTCTTAGGCTGAGGCCCAATTGGGGTAACCCTCTCGAGCTTTACCCAAATCGACAAAGTTGAGAGCCTAGTCTGTATAATGTTTTTGGCTTGCGGGCATGCGAAGTAGCAACACAGCTCAGCATGTCGTGCAGGGAATAAGCCCACGCAGTCGCACTTAGCAAGATAGCGCTGCACACATGCTACGCATGCTAATAATTCCTCTCGCGCGCATAGGCTTCTTACCGTGCAAACAATCTAGGGACGTCGTGTGTACGCACACATCTGGCATGTGCACACACATGTGCACACTCATAGTAGGCCCCCTCGGTATGCTGACACGCTTGGCAAGGCCTGTGCTCCCATGCATTACTACTGTGCAAATGTAGTAGCTGGGGATCATGTCCCTCATGCATGGTTGAGACACAACCGCACTACGTGACTCCTTCTCAGCACCTTGATGCCCCAAACTAGTTTATGAGCTTCTCTTTTACCTCTCAAATCATTTCATTTTAAAACTTCATGTACCGTTTCACACATGTACAATCATATAGGCAATATAAGTAGAAAATAATCACCTTGAATTGATCAAATGTTTGATAAAATACAGTTACTAAATGGCACACATGCATGCATGAAACCAAATAAAAAAAACATATGGATTCATTATTTCTAACATTTTAAAATCTAAAAAACATATTAGAAGTGTATGCAATAATAGTAAAACCCTTACCACATTTTCAAGCTTTTAGGTTCCCAAAGAAATGAGGTTAGCTTATTATTTAAAGGAGAAGGAAGGTTGCTCGGCACCCATGGATTTATAGAAGAAGTTTTGAAATTTTAAGGAAAAAAAAAGCTCAAGAGTGAACTCTTGGTAAACTAAATAAAGGAGGGAAAGCAAGAAGAAAAAGTGGGAAGCTCACCATTTGGGGGAGAAAAGCACTTGGATCACTTGTCGATGCACTCTCTCTCTCTCTTTCTCTTAACTAAGTGAAGAAGAAGAAGAAAAATGAAGAAAATGGAAGAGAGAAGAGTGAAATTTGGCTTTAATAGCTAAAAGGGGGCACATGTGATCCATTATATCACATGCAATGGCCTTTGGCTATTGATCAGCCCTAATGGTTGACCAACCATCCCATCATGGCGTATATGCCTTGGGCAGTGTGTCGTTGCCCCCTTGGGCACCGTGTACCATCTTGGGCAGTGTGCATCACTGATTGGGCAGTATGTTGTTGTTAGTTGGGAGGCGTGCCTCTATTTTTTGTACTACCATCACGTCACATTACATCACTTCTTTCCCATTAACTTTCTAGCTACTCGCCAGATTTTGCCACTTAGCGCAAATCTAACGGTCTCCATTTTCTATAAATACGGACCCCTTCCTTCCTTTTTCCTCATAACTTCTATTTTATTCTTCCATCCTCCAAGAGCTTAGAGAAAGAGGGAGTGATCCAGAGAGAGAAAGAGAGGAAAAGAAGAAGAAAGGCGTAGAAAACTGGAAGGTTTTGGTAAGAAATTTAGTATTTACTTTTAAATATTTTAAGGAGTATTCTAGAGTCAAAATTTATAAAGCTTGAAATTATGATTCGTATGATTATGTTAAATGTCATGATAAAGCATGTTATATGATCCTATATGCACTTGATGATTTGTATGTAATTTTAAATGATAAAAGTTTTGTTATCAATTTCTGAAATGTGAAAAAGGAGATTAAGTATGAAATGGTATGAAAAATATGAATTTTTATTAACATGCATAATGCATCAAGTGTTTCATTAAGCTTTTTATCTCTCAGGAATTTCTATTTTTCCCCTCCCTCATATTGTTTGGAAAGATGTGAGAGGACCGCTCCCTATGGATGGCAATATACCCTCTGACGAGAGTGGTGACACAAATTATCTATTAGGGGTCACCTTTGGCTAAGTACTGTCATGGTTATAAACTATCTAATAGAACCATTATGGTTGGTATGGCCATTGTCATAGATCATGTCATGGTTTAGCAAGCAAGAAATGTGCTGTTGGCGAATTGCCATTATATATCTTATTTGGTCTTTCCACATGGGTAGTTGAAAATCCGTATCTGCGTTCAGTAGATGGAAGTCGGAACGACTTTGTGAAGCATGACAAAAAAATTTGAGCATCTCATGATTTGTTTCATTTTTTTCTATTATCAGCATGATTGATTTGATTTTTATGACTATGACATGATGGATCTGATGCTTTTATAAAGTAATAAAATGTTTTCATAAATTGAAAAAAGGGACCTTGACGTGACCCCTGATAGTAAGTATTGATGACATAATAATTCATTTTTAAAATCTTATGATTTTATTTAAATACTATTTTCCTTACTGAGTATATGGAACTCATCCTTTTCGTGCCCCCCAACATGAAGAAGATAGTGAGGAACCGATCACCCCTTTGAAGTCTATGAAGATCTCGTTGATCCACAAACTTTGAGTGCATGACTTGTCCTGCACTCTGATGACTCCATTCACACAGTGAAAGAAGTGACATTTTTTTATATTTTGATATTTTGTATTTTATTGCCACTTATAGCCTCAGTTATATATTTGTAATTGAAACTCATATATGTTAGTAAGGGATTTGTAATAATTTGCTCTGCTGCATATAATTATTATTCATGCACTTGTAATCTTTTTCTGTATCTGGCACCCTTATGCCTTAATTAGTATTTGGGATGTCACAAAAAGATTCCCCAAAATCTAGGGACATGATAGACGGCGATCACGTTGTTCCCCCAGCCATGCCCCCCATGCAGCGTAGGTCCCACCGTCGGCCACCCATTCTTCAACCACTCCACTTTTCTTATCCGGATTAGTGCCACGTGTTTCTCATCCATGGCCCCTCCTTAGCTATTTAAAAAGCTTTCTTCCATCACTTTTCCATCATTTTTCCCATTCTTCCATTTTATAAATTTTTGAGAGAGAGAAAAAATATTTAGTGAGAGAATGAAGCAAGAAAGAAGAAAAGAAAGTAGAAGTTTGAGGAGTTGTCCAAGGAGTACGGCAAGTCCTTCCTTTGCCTTCCTAAAGATTAATTTGACTTCGATTTCAGTAAGGGTCTCTCTAGTATTTTTCTTACATTTCTAAGTGCACTTTTTAGTTGAACTAAATTGTGATATTGATGATTCATGAATGGATTTCTACGCTGATTTGGTGAATAATTATTTTGATATGAATGTGTTATGATGCATGATGGTTGTACCATATGATGAAATGGCTATAATGTATGAATTTCTATAAAGATTGATGTTGTTTAATTAGATAAGTGACACAATGTTATTGAGCATGATGATTTGATGCATACAACCTTTAGGTAATGGATTATTGCTTATTATGGAGATATTGAGCATGATGTATGAAAAACAAGATAATTGGTAATTGTATGCGAGTTTGGCCCTTCACCCTACCTTGGGGATGGCAAACAGGGTTATTCTAGTGGTCCCTGGCCTAAGAGGATGACCTGAAGTTTACATTTTTTATGTACACATATGGTGTACATAAAACAAGTGTGTGTTAAAGTTAAATTTATTTTTTTTATTTTTTCATAATATTATTTATAAGAGAACCTCATCAAAATCCTTGGAAGATATCAAGATTCTAACTTGGTTGAAATTTTTGATATGCAACTGGATTTTTTTGTCTTCAAATGCATTTGTTATTTTTTAAGAAAAATAATTTATTAAACAATTAGATATTTTCCTAATTCAGAAGTCTTGGCTCCATGAAAAATGTCATCATTAATTCTTTTTCTTTTGTTGAGTATGAGTGCTTGATCAACATGATAAATTCTCGTTTTTTTTTCATTGATTGCATGGTTTTTATTAATTAATGTGATACATTTGTTTGTTCTTTTAAAAATTTTACTATATTTTACAATAATATGATTAGTTATTTTAATATAATATGTTACTTTAAATCATATATTCATATACCAATATATAAAAAATCGATTAAAATTTAACATCGGAAGTGTTATCTAATCATTATTGAAAATTTTAAAATATCTTTTAGCATTCTTCTTAGTGTAGTATAAAACATATAAGTTGATAATGGTATCATTTTAAACTGTACACTAAAGGTTTATATGCTCACAACATTTAGCACCTTGTGAGCCTTTTAAATGAATGTATACTCGTACAAACTTTACTTTGTAATATTAACTTAACTTATTACTGATCTTATAAGTTTAATTAATGTGATACATTTGTAAGTTTTTTGAGTTAGCTTTAACTTATTACTGGCCTTGTACGAAATTTTAAAGGTAATTATACAAAAAAAAAATTATTCCACCACATGGTCTATTAGAGCTTAAAAATGAAAAATTCATCCTCCTTAGAAGTTTTTCTATTCAAGTAGTCAATTTGTTCTCTCTTCTTCTTAGCTTATAGTCAACTTTTTTTTTCCTCACATTATGTTGTCATTTCATTTTCAACTCAATTTTTTCCTGCATAAATGGATACATATAAATATATATGTAGATTGAGACACGACCGTGTTGGGCAACACACGACCGTGCTAGGCAAGCACACGACCATGCTAGGCAAGCACACGACCATGTTTCCCTCACATAAATGCTTCAGTGGTAACACACGGTTGTGTCATGTGGACAAGGCATGTCATATGGCTGTGTCTCTCAAGCACTCAGTCGTGTCTTATGAGCCTGACACAAGCCTTGGGCAAGGATTGTTCGGCTATTCCAGAGTTTGTATTTTTTTTCGACTCCAGTAGCTAAATTTCCCATCCCTGCTTTCTAATCACCATAGAACTCATGTTAACTTAGAAAAAAATGTTGTAAATAAATTGAAATCACTAATACAAATAATTAAAATTGAAAAAGAATGAAGAAAAATGGATGAGTTGCCTCTCATCAAGCGCCTTTGTTTAATGTCCTAGGCTAGACACTGTCAATGTTTATGCAAGTAAATCAGTTTGTCTTCATATAGCCTACTTAGCTCGTTAAAACTTATCATTAGAAGGGTCTCCTATCCTACAAAGAACACATATTTTAAAGGTTCAAGTGGCAATTTGAGCTCTAGTTTTGGGCCTACAAAACAGAAGGTAGATGTTCTGTGTCAGAAATAGGAAGGTCAACACATGATCATTGCTCCTTTGAAGTTAAAGTGCCTCCAATTCAAACACCATATCTTGTGAATTCTTCTCAATAACAAGATCCTCTTCTAAAATTTTTAAGTTGTCCACATTAAAATCATTAGAAAATACAATGTTCATCTTATCATCATGGCTTGAATCAAAATATTTTTTACTCAGAGGATATATAGTATCAACACCATACACACAAGAGACATCACTAGAATACTTCATATCATCATAAATATTAAATTTTACAATTTCTCCATCAAATTCCATAGTGAGTGTATAATCCTGCACATCTATCTTCATTTTGGCCGTACTAAGGAAAGGTCTTCCTAGAAAAATATCAAAGGGATTAGATAATTTATCATCTTCCATGTCTAACACATAAAAATCAATAGGAAAAATGAAACTATCAGCTTTGACAAACACATCCTCTAGAACTCCTTCATGATAAACTACTGATATATATGCTAGTTGGAGTATAACACTTGTTTCTTTTAATGGACTAGCATTTAACCTTGAATAAATGGACAAATGCATGACATTTATTGATGCTCCTAAATCACACATGGCTTTCTTTATTTCTAAAGTGTCTATCTTGCAAGAAATAGCAAACATACCTTGGTCCTTGCATTTTTGGGGTAGTTTCCTTTGAATTATAGCTGAAACATATTCCCCCACATTTACCTTTTTATTGTAGCTTAACTTTTTCTTGTTGGTGCACAACTTTTTTAAAAACTTGGTATATCGAGGTACCTACTTATTTATATTGAGTAAAGGAATTTTTACCTTGACTTTGTGAAAAGTTTCTAGGATCTCCTTGTCATTTCTTTCTTTCCTTAATTGTGCAATCTTTGTGGAAATGGTGGAGGGATTATGAATGATGCTAGTTAGTTAGAGTTTGGCTTTGTTCCATATGTCTTGCCATCAACTGCAGCTTCTGATTCTGTGTCTTTCCATAAGCCTTGCCCAAGGCTAGAATTTTCCAGCAATTCCTTACCACTTCTCAATGTAATAGCACTTATATCTTGCCTTGGATTAACCTCGATTTGAGATGGTAATTTGCTTTGGGATTCCGGTCTACTCATAGATGATGTTAATTGGCTCTCTTGGGTCTCTAAATTTTGAAATCTTGCTCTTATTTCTTATTGAAATTTTTTGATGTTAATAGCAAGTGATTTAACAATTTCTTCACAAGACATACCATGTTTTGGAGGTGTTGGTTGTTGTTGTAGAGGCAATCTTGGTTGATATTGTTGGAAATTTTATTGCCTTGCTCCATAGCCAAAGTTAGGATGATCCCTCCATCTGAGGTCATAAGTGTTGAAAAATTGGTCATATCTCCCTTGCGGCTAGCTGGAGAATTTTCTAATCGCGTTAACTTGCTATTGATCATCATCTTGAAGTGTAGAAGACATGTCCGTAGGATGTCTAGGATGCACACAAATTCCACAAACCCTTACTCGAAGGTTATTATCTATGGCCATATTTTTCACCAAATGAGTTGGTTCATAAATTTGGGATTTAAGAGAAGAAATACTTACCTCATTCACCCTCTCTGGGGTGCCTCGTGCTACTCTGAATTGCTGTGAGGTGGCAGCCATGATTGCTATCAAATCTCTAGTTTCTCCAGGTGTTTTGTTCAGTATGACACCACTACTTGCTGCATCTAACTTTTTTTTTCTGTGGGCAGCAGTCCTTCATAAAGATAGTGAATGAGAGATCCTACGTACGCGGATCGCCCACGTGGCTTCCTTCTGCGTGGCCTCCTGCGTCAGCATCTCTGCCACGTGGCGCGTTCTGGTTGGCCGAGGCTACTAACTGGGCAGCTGATGTGGCGTAATTTTTCTAAATTATGTTTTGAGCTCCGATTTTCAAATTTTCTTTCAAAAATACCCTTAGAACCCAAATTTTCACCCCTTTTTCCCAAAATTGCTTTCAATTAAATCCCTTAAATAATTTTCCCCTTTTTATTATTATTATTATTATTATTTTTATTTAATTAAATTAAATTAAAATTAAAACCATATAAAAATTCATATATTCATATATAAATTACAAAAAATCAAAATAAAATAATACTAATAATAATAATAATAATTTGGGGTGTTACAACTCTCCTCCCCTTAAAGAAATTTGGCCCTTAAATTTACCTGTTACTCTTGATCAAACAAATCGGGGTACTGGGCTCTAAAGTCTGATTCTAGTTCCCATGTAGCCTCCCTTAGTGTGTGGTTCTGCCATACGACCATACAAAGGATATTTCTCGGTTGCAGTGCAACCTACTTTTCGATCCGTAATGCTGACTGATACTTCCTTGTAGGATAAGTCTTCCTGGAGTGGGAGGGGTTCATGAGCCAAGACATGAGAGGGGTCGGGGTTGTACTTACGTAGCATGGATACATGGAATACATTGTAGACTTTGGAAAGCTCTAGAGGTTAGTCTGTAGGCGGCAGTACCAATCTTGTCTAAGACTTCGAATGGTCCAATGAATCGGGGGTTCAGTTTTCCCCTCCTGCCAAACCTACTAATTCCCTTGAAAGGAGTGACCTTGATGAACACCCGGTCACCTTTCTCAAATGCTAAATCTCTCCTCCGGGTGTCTGCGTAACTCTTCTGTCTGCTCTGAGTTGTTTTAATGTTCCTTCTGATCTTAACTATCTTGGATGTGGTCTCCTCTACCAGTTTCAAGCTGAAAAATTTTCTATCACCCACTTTTTACCAACAAATCGGCGATCTGCATGGATGCCCATATAACGCCTCATACGGAGCCATACCAATGCTTGCTTGGTAGCTGTTGTTGTAGGAAAATTCTATCAGGGGCAGATGGTCGTCCCAGTGGCCCCCAGAGTCAAGGACACAAGCTCGAAATATATCTTCAAGTGTACGGATTGTCCTTTCTGATTGTCCATCAGTCTGAGGGTGGAAGGCAGTACTGAGGGATAGCTTCGTTCCCATGGCTTGCTGAAAGCTACCCCAAAATCGAGAAGTGAATCTAGGGTCCCTGTCGGACACCACTATCACTGAAACTCCATGTAATATGACTATTTTTGGGATATACATTCTTGCCAACTTGTCCAAGGGATCAGTCATTCTGATGGCTAAGAAGTGGAAAGACTTGGTGAGCCGGTCAACAATTACCCAGATGGCGTCATGTCCTGCGCGTGCCTTAGGTGACCCTATCATGAAGTCCATGGCGATATGTTCCCACTTCCATTCCAAAATCAGTAAAGGCTGAAGTAGCCCACCTGGGCGCTGATGCTCTGCCTTGACCTGTTGACATATCAAGCACTTAGACACAAAGTCAGCTATGTCCCTTTTCATCCCATTCCACCAAAATCAGGGTCGCATGCTTTGGTACATTTTGGTGCTTCCAAGATACATGGCAAACCTTGAGCTATGGGCCTCAATCATAATGTCTCTTCAATTCACTGTCATTCGGAACACACACCCTGTCCTGAAATCAGAGTAACCCATCGACAGAGACTCGGAATTTTGAACTAACTCTCTGTCCTGCATTGTTCTTGAGGGCCTATAGGGCAGAATCAGCTGACTGAGTTTCCTTTATTCTCTGGATTAACTCAGGCTAGATGGTCAAATGGCTCAAACATGTGGCTCTTCTCAAGTCCTGAAGTCAAACATGTTGTGTAGCCCCAATTTGCCTGCATTCTGAGACCATCAAATGGGCTAAGATACATGCACTTTTCCTGCTGAGTGCATCGGCTACCATGTTGCCCTTACCCGGTTGGTACAAGATATCACAATCATAGTCTTTAAGAAGTTCTATCCACCTTCTTTGATGTATGTTGAGATCCTTCTGAGTGAATATGTGTTTCAAACTATTGTGATCGGTATAGATCTAAAAGGTCTCTCCGTATAAATAATGGCGCCAGGTCTTCAAGGTGTGTATGATTGCGGCAAGCTCTTAGTCATGGGTGGGATAATTTTTTTCATAGCTTTTTAACTTTCTGGACCCATAAGCTATGATCTTCCCATGCTGCATTAGGACACAACCCAGGCCTAGATAGGAGGCATCACTGTAAACCGTATATCCCCCCGATCCACTCGGTAAGGCCAGCACAGGTGCAGTAGTCAGCCACTTCTTCAGTTCTGAAAAACTTCTTTCACAGTCCTCATTCCACTCAAACTTAGCATTCTTCTTTGTGAGTCAGGTTAGGGGAGCCGCTAGGCTAGAAAATCCTTCGACGAACCTGCGATAATAGCCCACCATTCCAAGAAAGGTATAGATTTCTTTAACTGATGTCAATTTCTCCCAGTCGAGCACCACTTCAACCTTTTCAGGACTCACTGATACTCCATCCTTTGATATGATGTGTCCTAGGAAGGCGTTCTGCTCAAGCCAGAATCCACAATTACTCAACTTTACATATAGCTTCTTTTTTCTGAGGACCTGCAAAACTTGGGCTAGATGGTGAGCATGCTCTTCTCTGCTTTTTGAGTAGACCAAGATGTCATCGATGAACATAATAATAAATTGATCCAAGAATTCTCTGAAGACCCTGTTCATCAGATCCATAGAGATGGCCGGGGCATTGGTTAGCCCAAATGGCATGACCAGGAACTCATAGTGTCCGTACCTGGTTCGAAAGGCCGTTTTAGGGATGTCTTCTATTCTTATTTTCATCTGATGGTAACCTGATCGCAGGTCTATTTTGGAGAAGACCTGCGCACCCTGCAGTTGATCGAAGAGGTCATCAATTCTAGGAAAGGGATGTTTGTTCTTGATTGTGACCTTGTTCAATCCTTTGTAATCAATACACAATCTCAATGTTCCATCTCCCTTTCTGGCAAAAGTGACTCCGACACCCCAAGGAGACACACTGTGTCTAATAAAACACTGTCTTGCAATTCATTGATCTGTTTCCTCAGCTCTTCCATTTCAATGCCGCTTATGCAGTAAGGAGCAACCGAAATGGGCTGGGTGCCTGGTTGTAGGTCTATAGTGAACTCAACTTCCCTGTCCACTAGCAGCCTGGGTAGTTCGTCCGAAAATACATCTGAAAAGTCTCGGACTACCGGAATCTCTTAGATACAAATTTTCTTCTTGAGCTTACCTAGTTAGAGAAAATAATAAGGTTAAAGTACTCGAAAATTAAGGAAACTTGTCATCAAGGAATAAGTACTAAATGAATTTATTAATTTGTAAATGGCTCCTCATTAGGAGGATTAAATACAACCTTCTTGTTAAAGCAATATATGGTGGTGTGATACGCCGCTAGCCAATCCATCCCTAAAATTATATCGAAATCCCTCGTGTCTAACCTTATTAGGTCTACATTCAGTTTTCTATTTGCTATCTCCACGAGACAAGCCCTATAGACAACTTCCCCTAACAGTGTTTCACCCCCAGTAATAGACACAAATAACATTGAATCAAGTTTATCAGGTGATACATTAAGTTTGGATGCAAAAACATGTGAAACAAATGAATGCGATGCACCAGTGTCAAATAAAACATGAGTAATATGGTTACAGATAGTGTACATACCCTGTACCACGTCCGAGTCGGCATCGGCATCCTGCTGTGTGAAGTTGTAAACCCTGCCCTGAAAAGGAGGTCTTCCTTGATTCTGGTTCCTTGGGCACTCTCTCGCATAGTGCTGGGCACTACCACTCATGCGACAGGTGTTGTTGAGGCGATAGCATGGTCGGTCCCCATGATCCTTGCCGCAGTGCTGACAGATCTTACCATGTGCTGCCCTTAGAGGCTGAGGGGGAGCCTGGATCGCCGGTCTGGGCCTCTTATTTTGTTGGACAAGTGTAGTAGGTGTTGGTCTGCGAGGTGGAGCTGAGGGTCTGTGGCTCCCTGCTGACTAAGAAAGGGTGTTGAAACTCCTCTCCACGATCTGCGCCTTTGCCAGAACGCTGAATATGTCTTGAGCTCTAGTACTAATAAGTGCTGCTTGATCTCTAGGCGGAGGCCCCACTGGAACCTCCTAGCCTTCCTGCCCTCCTCTATCAATATCTCAGGGGAGTATCGGCCCAGCTCTAGGAACTTATGAGCATATTCCGATATCGTCATGTTTCCCTGGACCAGTTGGACAAACTCCATCTCCTTTAGATGTCGGATGTGCTCGGGGAGGTACTCTGCATGAAAGGCTGCTAAGAACTGCTCCCAAGTGACTGGTGTAGGTAGGGTGGTCTGCTTGAGCTCCCACCAACAACCTACTTCCCCCACCAGCATGTAGGAAGCAAGGGTAACCCTCTACTCGAGAACCACTCTTAATGTCTTGAAGGCTTTCTCTGTCTCCACAAACCAGTACTGGCATCTTCGAAAGAGGACTCCCCTACAAAAGTGGAAGGGTTCAGTCTCCTGTACCTCTCTACGTAGCCCGGGTCAATCAGGGAATGAGTTGGGTCCCATGAAAGAGGGACTGAGCCGGGTTGAGGATAGATTGTGGGGCTCTGTGCTGGCACCTGCTGATATAATAGGGGTATTGGATTGTACTGTGGCGGTGCCGGGCAGTACTGTGGTTGGGGCACCGGATTATACTGCGGCGGTGGTGCCGGAGGGTACTGAGGAGGAGCAGGCTCGTGCTAGGGTGGCTCGGGATCCGCTCTCTGTAGCGGTGACTCAACCTGTGGTAGTTGGGGAGGGTCGGGTAACTCCCTTCTCTCCTCTCGGCCTTGTTGAGTAGCAATGATCCTTTCTAGCATCTCAAATATTATGTCCACATCTTCCCGAACCGAATCATCCCGGGCTGCTCGGTTTAGTGGGGGTCTTCCCTCTCCTCATCTCTCTGCACCTGTATTTCACAAGGAAGGGTTGAGTAACAATTAATCGGTTGGTATTTCTCTAAATATTATTGTGTAAGGGACAAGTCCGAGGAACGCGGCTCTGATACCAACTGTAACGACCCCAGAAATTAAAAAAAAATGTATATATTTATTCTCAGTACGGAAGCGAAATAAAATAGATTATGATTAACATCCCTTACACAATAATCAAAACGTATTAAAGATATGAAAGGATAAACTAACTAAAGGAATGAATGAATATTATAAAGAAAACTAATAAATCTTTAGGCTTCTACTCGCCGTCTTCCTGCGGAACGGGCTCAGGAACCAAGTCCTCCTGATCTGAAATGGTTAAGTAAGGAATGAGCTACACTAGCCCAGTAAAGATGTCACACTATCTCACTATCACAGAAGTAAAGGTTGGTAGAAAACAAAAACGACCAATGGAGCATAATTTATAGCAAATTCATTTATCAATAATAAAATCCTTTACTGTCCACTTACCTTGGTGAGATTCATGAAAACAACTTGTGAAAATAATAACATTATAAACATCATAAGATCATGCACACTCTGTAACATAACACATATCATACTTTTGTATTTCAATTATCAGGCAACAAATTTCCTCTTTTATCAGCCTACTAGTATCCATGGGGATCCATAGGGGTCCCCGCTACAAGTGAACTATTCACCTTAATTCCAGGGCCGTCCCCATACCCCGTTCGGTATGAGCACCAAAACCATAAACCTTAATACCCTGTCTAATATGAGGGTGAAGCGGGCCGTCCCCATACCCCGTTCGGTGTGAGCACCAAAATATTTAAAGTCTCCATACCCCGTTCGATATGAGAGACCACATTCCCGGTAGGGTTCCCTATGGACCCGGTCCGTCCACCATCTCCCAGGATGTCTAGTGAGGTTGTCGACTTATCCATTTATAAATTCACATACCTTTTTAATTTTTCTTAATCTCAATTACTTAATCAACATGAATACGTAAACCACTACGCACACCAAACAAGGCAACATAACATCGGGTTCACAATAATTCAAACTATAATAGATTAAACAGTGATTCATGCATACGAAACCACAGAATAAACAATCAAATACTATACTGCATTTAGACTGTAAAATACATCAAACAGGAATAGACCGACAAATACATCAGGTTCGGGCTCCGTTAGCAATCTTAATTAATTATACATATCTATTAATTCATAAAATATCGTTTTATCATTTATTAAACTTTAATGCTGTGATAGGAAATAGGGTGAGGGATCCTTACTTATCTTGGAGTTTGAAATCAGGTGCTCACTGTGCCTACGGGCAGTCCCTAGATTCCCTGAATTTTTTCCCGGAAACTGAAACACACTTCCAGTACCTACACATGTTCCCAAAAACCCCAAATCAGACCCATAGCCTATTTGGCCGTTTTTGGCTGAATTCGGCCAAACTTGCATTGGTTCCTGTGATAAAACACCCCTAGGGCCCTCGGTGGGCCGAAAAAATCTAAAAAACTGAGACTTACCGATGGAAGAACTCTCGGGTGCGGCGGCTCCTCCGGCGTGAGTCGCGGTTTGGTGTTTTGCTCCAGTCAACCTGTAGAGAAAAGGACGGTGGTCACAGTGGTGTAAAAATTACATCGAACGGGAATCGGGAAGGGCCTCATTGGAGGCAAAAATTGAGGAAGCCCGCGGTGGCGCCGCTGGGCTTTGGTGGTGTTTTCCAGCCAATTGGCCGGTGGTTTGGCTCTGATTTGGCCATAAGTTGGTTCAGCATCAAAAACCGAGCCAAGGGGAGAAATTTTACCTCCTTTGGCGGCCGGAAGGTGCTCCGGTGCGGCAGCGGGTGGCGGCGGTCAGTTCCTCCGGTGGCTGGGTTGTCTTCTCCGGCGAGAATTCTGGCGGCTAAGGTTTGGGGTTGGGTGTGGATGAGATTATTTATAACCTTTCCCTTTTAATCTGAGCCGTCCATCACGATTTAATCTGGACCGTCCGATCGCGATTAAATTAGAAATGAATCTGGACCATTCATCCCGATGCAATTTGGGCCGTCCATGCGCGATTCAATCTGGGCCGTCTGTGCGCGTGCAATCTGGGTCGTCCGTGTGTGCGGGAACGGATCTCAACCGTTCGATCGCACACACTCGGATCGCCCACGTGGCTCCCTTCCGCATGGCCTCCTGCATCAGCATCTTTGCCACATAGTGTATTCTGGGGTGCCAAGGCTGCTGACCGGGCAGCTGACGTGGCACAATTTTCTAAATTACGTTTTGAGCCCTGGTTCTTAAATTTTCATCCCTTTTTCCCAAAATTGCTTTCAATTAAATCCCTAAAATAATTTTACCCCTTATTATTATTATTATTATTATTTCTATTTAATTAAATTAAACTAAAATTAAAACCATATAAAAATTCATATATTCATATATAAATTACAAAAAATCAAAATAAAATAATACTAATAATAATAATAATAATTTGGGGTGTTACAGAGAAAGTCAATGGGAAAAGTGTGATGTGATGACTGATGATGTGATCAACAGATGGACAATGCGGTGTGACCACGGCACGAAAACTAGAGGCACGCCCCCAAATGACGGTTGCACGCCGCCGGAAGGTAGTGCGCGGTGCCCAAGGGGGCAGCACGCACTACCCAAGGCAGCGCATGCTGCCCCAACCAGCTGCGCGCATCAACCTAAGCGAGCAGGCCTACCACGTAGGCCTACTGTGCCAACAATTCCTGCATAGGGTCCATGGAGCTGCGCCCATCTGTGCGCGATGGGAAGTCCGTGCTGATGGGACATGTGCAGAGTGCGCATGTCTTGCGCTGGTCGCGCGACATGCAAAGCTCGCGAGGGATGGATCTTTCCTACAGGATTTTCTGCTTGTTTCTCCATTTTTTCCTGAAATCTTTTTAAATAATAAATTAAATTAAATTTACATACAATAAAATAAAATAATTAATTTCAAGAATTATTTAACTAAATAAATACGAAATTAAAATAAAAATTAAGATATTCATCTTGAAAAATTAAAATTACAAAATATTAAGGAGTTTTAAACATTCTTAAGGTCTGAATAAATAGGGGGTTCACATTACAAATTAAGGGCGAAGGTCTTTAGGGTGTTATAGGCACTTTGGTGAGCTTTTTTCTATAGCTCCATTTATCATTTTAATTAAATAAAATGCTCTAAAGATAGCCTGCATGTAATAGAATAAACCAAAATCAAGCCATACATGCATGCATGAAAAATCGCATGCAAGTTCTGGGTTTATAACTAGCCTGAGAAGGAATTTTTCTCTATAGTTTTTTTCTCAACTTTGGGGATATTTTTGGAGCTCAAATCATTTCGTAGGGACTTCCAAATTGTAAGTATAATTAATTGGTAACACGAAGCCTTCATAGCATTAGTTTTATCAAATTGCGTTAACCGGATAAGAATTTACAAGTTTGCAAAGAGGGATTGGTGAGTAGGGTTTAAAACCCATTTCAGAACCTATCCAAGCAGTTCAAACCGCCAGAAAAGATTATAAATTGTTTTGTTTGAGTTTTTCTTGAATGATTTTAACTCCATTTGCTCGATTTTATTTGTATATGTAAGAGTCTGCCATCACTGTGCTCAATTAATTTGGAAAACCTTATTTATTGGCGCCTTTAGGTCGCATTAAACTCATTTAATTTATTCTGCATATTATTTATCGTAATTGATAAATTTTGCTGATTTTTAATTATTTTGATTTTATTTAATTTTATTTAATTTTATTTATTTCTATTTAATTCTAATTTAATTGCATTAATTTTATTTATTTTATTTCAGCACAAACAAAAAATGAAATTTCAAAAAAATGGCAAAACGGGAAAAATCCTGCGAAAAAATTCTGCGTGGAAGGAAAGCTGCTCGCACAAGATACCTACCCACAGTGCACGCGCGCACAGCTTGCACGGGACATGCGCACAATACGCACGTCCCTTCTGCGTGCACGGCGCGAGGTCAGACACTATGCGTGTCCTATCATGGGTAGGCGGGTCGTTCGCATGTCACCTTGCACATGGACAGATGCCGCACACTGTGCGTGTACAGTCCGCGCAGTAGGCCTGCGAGAATAAGCCCCTGTGCACCTGGGGCATGCACGCACAACAGGAAGCCTATGCGCCTACAGACTAGCCTGCAGCACGCCGGGTGGGCCACCGCCGCCTCGGGCATTGCACTACCATTGCCTTAGGTGGCGCACGACCACCGCTAGCAGAGGAGACTTTTCTCCCTCATTTTTAGTGCTGAGTATCTTTTTCTTCTCTCTCTTCATCAGATTATGCCAGTTGGTGCAAATTAGATGATTCTTAATTTCTATAAATAGGTCTTCCCTTCCCATTCTTCCCCACACTTCGATTCTTCCATTTTTCAAGAATTAGAGAGAAAGAAGGAGTGAAAGAGTGATCTAGAGAGAGAAGGAGAGAAAGAAAAGGAGAACAGTGAAGGAGAAAATATCAAGGTTTCGGTAAGGAATTTAGTATTTCTTTAGATGTCTTAAGGAGTATTTTTAGATAGAAGAAGAATTATTAAATATGATAATCGTGATTTTGCTTATTTTGCATGCTTTTGTGTTTGTAGGTCTAAAATGTTGAATTGTTCTTGTTTTAAAGCATGTTATGTGATTTATAGACACTTTATGATTTGCATGTAATAAAAATAATATGAAGTTGGTATTGTTACCTTGAAAAATAAAAGAAACAAGAAAAAAGAAAAAAAAGAGAAAAATGGAATGAAGCATGAATGGTTCGAAGTATGTATCTATATTAACATGAATAATGCATCAAGTGTTAAATTAGGCTTTTTATCTCTGAGGGGTATCTGTTCCCCTAACCCTATCTGGGGTATCTGTTCTCCTAAGCCCATCCGGGGTATCTATTTTCCCTTCCCCCATATGGTCTGGAAAGATGTAATAGGATCACTCTCTGTAGACGATGTACCCTCTGATGAGAGTAGTGATGCGAATATCTACTAGGGGTCACCTTTGGCTAAGTACTGTCGTCACTGTAGATATCTGATAGGACCACTATGGTTAGTACAGCCATAGTCATAGATCATACCATGGTTTGGCCAGTTGGAATAGTGCCTGAGTAATTGTCATTATTTGTTAATCTGGTCATTGCATATGGGTAGTTGAAAATCTCTATATGCCTTTATAGATGGAAGTCGTATCGACTTCATGAAGCATGACATGAAAATCAAAGCATTTCATGATTTCGACTTCATGAAGCATGACATGAAAATCTAAGCATTTCATGATTTATTTGATTTTTTCTATTATCTGACATGATGTATGTTTGTTTGATTACATTGACATACTATTTTCCTAATA
Organism: Carica papaya; assembly: GCF_054855325.1. Classification (NCBI taxonomy): domain Eukaryota; kingdom Viridiplantae; phylum Streptophyta; class Magnoliopsida; order Brassicales; family Caricaceae; genus Carica; species Carica papaya. Next base: position 28,681,369 of record NC_142317.1, read on the forward strand.
AATAAATTGTTTTCATAATGTAAGATAGCCAAATAGTAAGTACATGTTAGAATAATTCACCTTTAAAACCTTACGATGTTATTTAAATACTATTTTTCTTACTGAGCATATGAAACTTACTCTTTCCATGCCCCCCCAAATGGGGAAGAAAAAGAGGAACCACAAGCTGACCTAGCCAATGAAGTCTATGAGGATCTCGTGGATCCATAAAACCTGAGTGCATGATTTTTCCCACACTCTGATAAGTCTAAAAGCATAGTGAAAGAAGTGGCCTTCTTTTGTATTTGGACCTTGTATTTTGTAGCCACTTCTGGCCTTAGTTATAAGAATATAATTCGAATTCATATATATTTAAAAGGGATTTGTATTAATTTTTTACACTCCATAAAATTTCATCATGCACTCATTATTCTGTTTCTGTATCTAACACCCATTTGCCTAAATTAGCATTTGGGATGTCATAGATGGTATTAGAGCAGAATTACGCGGATAAAATCCCTTACACTGAGGCTTAGGTAGAAAGACCATTAGAAGTACCTAGGAAGAATAAGTCCTTTTATCAAAAAATTATACCACCAACTTGTGTTTTCCTTTTTTTTATAAGAATGATGCAAGGAAGACCATTCGTATAGCATACTGAGCAACCTGAAGTCTAGGATCACTCGATCAGGGCTGAATTTACCGAACTCTTTTAAGCCATCCAAGGATTGACTACAGTTGTAGGATAAAATCAAGCCAACCCTTATCCACCTCTTGCCCCTTAATACCGAATAGCCGAGAGGTCCATTTCCCATAACATAGCAGGTTTAGGAAGCTTAAGACGCCATATTTTGAAGGTGGCCTTGACCCTTTAGTAACCGAAGTCTGGATCCTATAGATAGAGAAGCTTTTCTCTGTCCTAGACCTGACTGGGGAAAAAATGGTTCCCCTAGCGACTTTTATGCTCAATGGTGAAGCTGAACACTGGTGGCAACTCAAAAAGAAAGTCCTATCTACCCCTACCACTTGGGAAGTTTTCATGGATGCATTCTTTGATTATTTTTTTCCTGCCTATGTTTGAGAAAAGAAGGAGGAATTTAAGGACCTCCTCGAAGAAAATCTGACGACTGCCCAGTATGCAGCCCGTTTTGTCCAACTGTCTAGGTTTGCCCCTATAATGGTCACACTTGAAAGCCAAAAAATTAGAAAGTTTCTAAAAGGCCTTTGTGCCAACATTTATGACTGGGTCATGATGCTGAGACCCAACTCGTATATGGAGGTGTTAGAACATGCCCAGTTGGCTGAAAACCTCATCTCGGTCAAACACCAACGCATTGCCCGAGTCTGTACCTAATAACAATCCCAATAGCTTAGGAGGAGATTATCTGATCCAGTAAGTAGCCACCCCAATAAACGAACTAGAGTTGTTCTTCCCCCTATCTTGCCTCCACCTGTAATTCAACTTACCCGACCTAACCAATCCTATCAGCATTGTGGTCGCTCGCATGGTGACCTACACTATCGGCATATCAATCATGTCTGTTATCAGTGTGGAAGCACTGGGCATCTCATAAAAGACTGCCCCCAGTGACCAAAAGACATAGCTAGGCCTGTAGCGCAGGTTCATGTGTACCACATAGATGAACCCGATGCTCTCCACACTCATGTTCTTATCCAGGGTATGCTTTCTATCCATGATCTTCTGCCAAGGCTTTGATCGATATAGGTGCTACTCACTTTTTTTATTTCCTATGCATTTACTTATAATTTTAATTTTAAGCTAGAACCTTTAGATGAAACATTAACGTTAGAAACTCCCTCTAGGAGATTCTTAGAAGCTCATTGTGTATATAAAGATTATAAGATAAAAAGCTACATGAATATAAGTATTTATGAATATAATACTGTTAGATTTTTCAAGATTTTATGTGATATTAATAATGGACTGGTTAGAAAACTATATAGCAATAATTGATTGTGAAAGTAAAATTGTAACCTTAGGAATAAAATTATTGTTATTATTTTTCCTAACAATTGAATAAACATGAATATGGGTGCTGATCCTGCTGTGTATTTTATACCAATTGTTTGCAACTTTTTAAAAGTCTTTCCCATCAAACTTTCTAGTTTGCTTCCCCTACGATAAGTGGAGTTCTTAATTGAATTGTTGCCCAGAACCCAGCCAATCTCAAAGCCCGCCTATCGCATGAGTCATGCTGAATTTATGGAGCTAAAAAATCAGCTTTATGAACTTATTACCCAGGAGTTTATCTGCCCTAGCCATTCTCCTTGGGGCACTCCTGTATTGTTCATGAAAAAAGAAGGATGGTTCTCTCAAACTCTATGTGGATTACTGGGAACTCAACCAAGTGATAGTTAAAAGCAAGTACCCCTTACCTCGGATCGATGACCTCTTTGATCAACTGCAAGGAGCCAAGGTCTTCTCTAGGATTGATCTCAGGATGGGATACCACTAGTTGAGAGTCAAAGAAAAAGATATTCCAAAGACTACTATTTGATGTAGGTATAGTTTAGACGAGTTCAAGGTAATGTCGTTCAGGTTAACCAATTCCCCTGCAGCCTTCATGGACCTCATAAATAGAGTTTTTCAGCACGCAATAGATCAGTACATCATCTTTTTTATTAATGACATCCTATTGTATTCCAAGAGCTTGGGAGAACATGCATTACACTTGACTGAAATGTTAGAGACCCTTCATTAGAACCAACTGTATGTTAAACTTAGCAAATGCTCCTTCTACATAGATCAAGTTTCCTTTCTCAATCATGTAATTTTGAGTAAAGGAGTTTTCATGGATCCATCCAAGGTTGAAATACTAATCAACTAGAATCCACCCACTAATGTGGCCAAGGTACATAGTTTCTTTGGTTTGGCAAGTTACTACTGGCAATTTATCGACGGATTTGCTAAGCTTGTTGCTCTATTGACCAGGCTCACTCGAAAGGGCATACCATTTATCTGGAATTACAAGTGTAATGAGAGCTTCATGGAATTAAGGCGTTGTCTTACTTTTGCTACCATGTTGAACCTCCCTGACAATACGGGAAGATTAAGGTCTACTGCGATGCATCCCATATTGGCTTGGGGTGTATCTTGATGGAGCATGGTAGAATAGTCACTTATGGCTCTCAAAAATTGAAACCTCGTAAGTAAAACTACCCTACCTACAACCTAGAGTTGGCGGCCATTAACTTTGCCTTGAAAATTTGGCGTCATTACCTGTTTGATCATACTTTTGATATCTCATAAATCTAAAGCTTTTAGTTGCTTTAAAAAATATAAGAATTTAGTTAAGAATCAATTAGACAATAAAATAAAAGCTTTAAGAACCGATAGAGGACAAGAATATTTATCTAATAAATTCAGAGAATTTTGTGATGAAATGGGAATAGAATGTTAGTTAACTATTGCAGTAACACCATAATAGAATGGTGTTGTAGAAAGAAGAAATAGAACCTTGCTTGAAATGGTTAGATCTATGATGACATAAGCTAATTTGCTAATTACCTTTTAGGGTAATGCATTATTATCTGCCACATATATCCTTAACTGAGTACCCTCAAAATCAGTTACCACCACACCATATGAGTTATGGACTAACAAAAAATCAAACCGAAGTTTTCTAAGACCTTGGGGTTGTCCCACCTATGTTCATTAATCTTCCCACAAATATGGAAAACTAGGTCCAAGAGGGAAGAAAAGTATCTTTATAAGATATTTTGAACAATCAAAAAGATATATGTTGATAGGCACACAAGAAAATGGTCATGTAACTGAATTTGAATCATGAGATGTCATATTCTTATAGAATGATTTTCTTAAAAAATGTGAGATAGGTCAAGACTTATCTCTATATGAAATTGAAGACCAAACTGTTTCCACCCTACAAGGATAAAAGGGCCCACTATATTTGAGTGGGAGTGATACAAGATTTAATAAACCTATTTTAATTGAAACCCAATCACAACCAATGGTAGGCCCAAGTATGGAAGTTAGTCTCAGTGGGAGTAACTTAAAAGAATCTCAAATACGTCAAACTAATAAGAAAAGTGTTCCTCATCAGTGTTTTGATATTGAAGGGGGAATATTCTCAGTTACTCCAGAAGATGAAGAAGAGCCAAGAAATATAAATGAGGCTCTTAAATGCCCTATAAAGGAAAAATGGATGAAAGCATAGAAAAGCTTGCATTAACAATATGCAATGTTACGATAAATTTTAAGGGCATTTTTATTAAGAGTTACAAGAACCAAATTTTCAAGTTGATTGTTTTTCTCAGAAAAAACATCACTAGCTCTATTTTGTGCTCTTCAAACTTGTAACATGATATCTCGTTAAACTTAATCTTGTATGGATAAGGAATAAATATATCAAGCTCGTTCTTCTATTAAAGCTCCCAGTGAGATGTATGAACGAAATTGAAGCCATTCAACTACAGTAATATTTTTATTTTATCTATATAGTTAGTTATTTATCAAAAGAAAACAATCCAAGAAAGCACATCTACAATAAAATTAATGGAAAAGGATTTTAGTATGGATAACACAAGTGAAGCCTTACCGAGTAGGAACGAAGCCAACATGGTCTTAGGTCCTATAAGGTTTTGCTGGTACAGATCTTCTCCAAAGCTTCCTCTTTTAAACCTTATGACCTAAGATTTAGACTGTAGAAAAATTAACATCGAATATCTACATTTTAAATTTGTGCCTGAAGATTAAGAAAAATGGAAAGAAACTTATTTTTTTTCTTTCTTCGAATGAATGGAGGTTAAGAGCATACCCTTGAGTTTAATCTATAATAAATAACTTTAGAGGTTATATAGGCTTTGGGAAACCAAATTTTCACTATACTTCTTTGTTGCACCAGTCTAGAAGAGTAAGTTTAATTGAAGAACAATTGAATTGTAATTGGAGAACACATGACATACAATTGAGTATTTTAGATAGGCCGAGGAAAATATAGATTTATTATACTTAAACTTACAAAATATTTGAACTTAAATAAAGAATCTATGACTATTTGGAAAGTGGTTTTATTTTTTTAAATCTTTAACTTAAATAAATAATCTATCACTATTTGAGATGTGATTTTATTATATTTACGTGATATCTAACTTAATATATACAAAATAATTAAAAACATTGATTTATTTAATTTTATGGTCGCCAACTGTATTAAAATTAACTCGATTTTTAATCCATACGCTAAAGAACTTATTCGTCATTTATTTTTTTAGAAGTTAAAAAAAGTAATTTTATTGAGATAATGATAGAAGTTTATAACCATGCATAAGGTAAAAATTCACGTTACACAAAAAAGTCGACTATATTTTATGATAATATTATTAGTTATTTTAATGCAATATCTCTACTTTAAATCATGTATTTATATACTAATATATAAAGATTGGTTAGTAATTAATCTTAAAAACATGATCTAATTGTTAATGAAAATTTCAAAATATCCTTTAACATCCTACTCAAAGTATATTGTAATATAAAATCATAAGTTCATAATGTAACACCCAAGTGAAATAAAATTATATTTTATTATTTTTATTTTTTATTTATTTGATTTTTATTTAATTTATTTTAATTTGAATTAATTTAATGAAAAATAAAAATAATAATAAGGGTAAAATTGGGTAAAATATTATTTGGATTTAATTGAAATTAATTTTGGAAAAAAGGGGTGAAAATTTAGATTCTAGGAGTGTTTTTGAAAAGAAAATCAGAAACCAGAGGTCAAAACGCAATTTAAAAAAATTGCACCACGTCAGCAGCCACGTCAGCGGCCCAGTCAGCAGCCCCGGCCAACCAGGACGCGCCGCGTGGCAAGAAAACGCTGACCAGGGGACGAGCCACGTGGGCGATCCACATGCGTGCGATCGGATGGCCCATATCCGTTCCACTGCGTACGGACGGCCCAGATCAATCAGGCACGGACGGCCCAGATTGCATTGCGATGGACGGTCCAGATTTATTCCCAATTAAATTACGATCGAACGGCCCAGATTCAATCTTGATGGACGATTGAGATTAAAAGGCAAAGGGTATAAATAACCCCACCCACACCTGACCACAAAAACCCTAGCCGCCAGTGCCTCGCCGGAGAAGAAAAACCAGACGCCGAAGGAGCCAGCCGCCGCCACCTGCCGCCGCACTGGGGAAGTTTTTGACCACCGATCGAGGTAAATTTTCTCCCCCTTGCTCATTTTTCGATGCTGAGTCCGCCTATGGCTAAACCGGAGCCAAACCACGGGCCAAATGGTCGAAAAACCCAACCGAAGCCCAGCGGCGCCGTCGCGCCCCTCCTAAGTTTTTGCCTCCGATGAGGCCCTTCCCGACCTCCGTTCGATGCAAATTTTATACCACTGTGATCACCGTTCTTTTCTCTATAGGCTGATCGGAGCCAGACATCAAAACGCGACTCACGCCGGAGGAGCCGCCACACCAGAGAGCACCGCCACCGGTAAGTTTTGGTTTTTCGTGATTTTTGGCCCACCGAGGGCCCTAGGGTTGTTTTATCACAGGGACCGATGCAAGTGTGGCCGAATTCGATCGAAAACAGTCAAAAATGGCCAACCCGAGGCAAATCACCGCTGCAAGCGGCGACGCCGTCGCCAGGGCACGGCGGAGCCACCGTGCTGGAATTGCAATATTGGCCGAAAGGGGCCCTAGGTCTAATTTGGAATTTTTTTAGGGCACGTGCAGGTACCAGTTGTGCATTTCAGTTTCTCAAAAAAAATTCAGAAAAATTAGGGATGGCCTGTAGGCGCACTGTAGAGTCGAATTCAGACCCCAAAACGAGTAAGGATCTCTCACCCTATTTTCTATCACGGTATTAAAGCTAAATAAATAATTAAACTGTACTTTGTGACTTTATAGATGTATAATTGATTAAGGTTGCCAATGGAGTCCGAGTCTGATACAATGTTGGTCTGTTGTTGTTTGATCTAATTTTCAGTATTAAATGCAGTATGATGTTTGATGTAATTATGTTATGTTCTCGTATGCATGAATCATGGTTTCTTTTATTATGGTTGATATTATGATTAACCCGATACTGTGTTGTCTTGTTTGGTGTCAATTACTGGTTTACATGTTGTGTATGATTGGATGATTGAGAACAAGGAAAAGGGCAAAAAGGTTATGTGAATTGATAATTGGATAATGTGGACAGCCTGACTAGATATCCTAGGAGATGGTGGACCGACCGGGTCCGTAGGGAACCCTACCGGAAAAGTGGTCTCTCATACCGGACAGGGTATGGAGACCTTATGTGTTTTGGCGCCCATACCGGACGGGGTATGGGGATGGCCCTGGAATCAGGTTGTAAATGTTAATGGTTCACGTGTAGAGGGCACCCCCTATGGATCCCTAGGGATACTAGTAGGCTGGTAAAAGAGGAAATCTATTTGCTGATGACTGAAATGTAAAGGTGTGATATATGTTATGTTATAAAGTGTGTATGATTTCATGATATTATAAAGTTATTGTTTTCATGGATCTCATCGAGGTAAGTGGACAGTAAAAGATTTTATTACTGATTAATGAATTTGTTATAAATGATTCTCCATTGGTCATTTTTATTTTCTACCCACTTTTACTTCCGTGGCAGTGAGATAGTGTGATGTCTTTACTGGGCTGGTGTAGCTCATTCCTTATTTAACCATTTCAGATTAGGGAGACGTTGTTCCCAAGCCCGTTCCACAGGAAGACGGCGAAGGGGACGCCTAAAGACTTTATAGTTATATTTATAGTTTTTATTTCGAGTTCTCTCTTAGTTAGTTTTTAATTTCATGTTTTGAGTACGTTTTGGTTATTGTGTAAGAGATGTTAATCAAAATTTTTATTACGCTTTCGCATTTGACATTTTTAACACATATATTTTATTTAAATTTCCGGGGCCGTTACTATAAAGATAACAATGTGAAATACATAGAGAAGATAACCAACTTTTTATGATATTTCTTCTTTGCATTAATCAAGGGGATTAACTAATTATTAAAGAATAATTACAATGTGAGAAGAGAATAAATGTGTAGGAATTGATTATTTGTGCAAGCTGTGAAAAAAGTAAGTTTTGTTTTATACTATAAGTTATGAAATATTTGAACTCAAAAAGAATCATAAATTATCTCAAGTAAAAAAAATATTGTGGCTATTTAAAATATTATTTCTTAAATAAATAATCCATGGCTATTTGGGACTTGATATTATTATACTTATTAGATATTTCACTTAATTTACATAAAAGTCTTATGAACATTGATTTTATTAGTTCTATGGCTGCTATTATAGTACAAAATGAGTTACTTAAAATAAAATATACTTTTGAATTTAATCTTTGTGCGGAAGAGCTTATTAGTCATTTACTTTGAAAAGTAGGAAACAATTTTATTAAGATAATGTTAAAAATTCACATAGTTTCACAACATTTTTTTTAATTTTTAGAAGATGAGTTTTATGGGAATTCAAAATTCTGGATGAAAATGGTGAGTGCTATTGGAACAATGAAGCTCCAAAGGAAAAGTGAAGGAAAATGAGATACATGGAAATAGCTTTGAATACTTTCTACTAACTATATTTTAATTTCGTAATTTTTATATTTAGAAGACCAATTTAAAGATAACGGCTAACCAACTCTACCATCTTCATATTTCTTTACTATACTGTACATAAATAAAAATGTATGTAAAGTTAAATTAGTGATTTAAGAATAAAAAATACATAATAAAAATTAGCTAATTTTTTAAATTTAAAGGTATAAATGTTTCACATTTTTTTATGTACACATATGGTATAAACAAGTGTGTGGTAAAGTTGAATTTATTTTTTTGATTTTTTCATAATATTATTATACAAGAGAATTTCATCAATATCCTTACAAGATATCAAGATTCTTATTTAGTAGAAATTTGTGATATACAACCAGATTTGTTTTTATCTTCAAATGCATTTGTTATTTTCTGAGAAACAATAATTTATTAAAAAATTAGATATTTTTCCTAATATTCTAAAGTCTTGGCTTCATGAAAAATGTGATCATTAATTCTTTCTTTTGTTAAGTATGAATGCGTGATTACCATGCTAAATTTTTTTATTTCATTCCTAAGTTCTCATTGTTTCTTTCATAGATTGTGTGGTTTTTATTAGTTAATCTGATACATTTGTTTATTTCTTTTGAAAAATTTACTATACTTTACAATAATGTGATTAGTTATTTTAATGCAATATTTTAGTTTAAATAATATATTTATATACCAATATACAAAAATTAGTTAAAATATAATAGCGAAAACATAATCTAATTGCTAATAAAAATTATAAAATATCTTTTAACATCCTACCTAGTGTAATATAAAAAATATAAGTCAATAATTATAACGTTTGTAAGTTTTCCGAGTTAGTTTTAACTTATTATTGAACTTGTATTAAAATTTAAAAGATATTTATACATAAAAAAATTATTCCACCACATGGTCTTGGTACCTGTAAGGTTTTGCTGGTACAGATCTTCTCTAAAGCTTTCTCCTTTAAACCTTATGACCTGAGATTTAGATTATAGAAAATATTAACATCGAACGTCTAGATTTTATATTTTTCATGAAGATTAAGAAGAATGGACATAAACTTGATTTTTTTTTCTTCATTTGAATGAATGGAAGTTAAGTTCATACCTTTGAGCTTAATTTATAATAAATAACTTGAGAGATTAAGTAGGCTTTGAAAAATCAACTTTTTACTATACTTTTTTGTTCCATTAGCCAAGAAGACTGAGTTTAATTAAAGAAAAATTGAATTGTAATGGGAGATTAATGACATACGGTTGAGTATTTTATATAGGCCTTGAAACATGTAAATTTTATTATACTATAACTTATAAAATCTTTGAAACTAAATGAAGAATCTATGGCTATTTGGAAAGTGGTTTCATTTTTTTGAAATCTTGAACTTAAATTAAGAATCTATCATTATTTGAGATGAGATTTTGTTATATTTATGTGATATCTTACTTAATAAATATAAAGTACTTGAAACATTAATTTGATTAATTCTACGGCCACCAACCATATTAAAATTAATGTTTGAATTTTAATCCATGCAGTAAATAACTTATTCGTCATTTATTTTTCTAAAAGTTAAAATAAGTAATTCTATTAAGATAATGATAGAAGTTTACAACCACACATAAGGTAAAAAGACATGTTACACAAAAACGTCGACTGTTCTTTACAATAATGTGATTAGTTATTTTAATCTAATATCTCTATTTTAAATCAAGTATTTATATATCAATATATAAAGATTGGTTACTAATTAACCTTAAAAATATGATCTAATTACTAATAAAAATTTTGAAATACTCTTTAACATCCTTCTCAAAGTATAGTATAATATAAAAAGATATGTCGATAATGATAACAATGTAAAATACATAGAGAAGATAATCAACTTTTCACGATACTTCTTCTTTGCATCAATCAAGGGGATTAACTAATTATTAAAGAACAATTATAATGTTAAAAGAGAATAAATGTGGGTTGATTATTTTGTGTTGGCTGTGAAAAATGTAAATCTTATTTTATACTATAATTATGAAATCTTTGAATTCAAATATAGAATTAGAAACTATTTAAAGTAAATAAAGAATTGTGGCTATTTAAAATTTAATTTCTTAAATAAAGATCCATAACTATTTGAGACGAAATTTTATTATACTTATTGGATATTTTACTTGATTCATATAAAATGATTATGAACATTGATTTTATTAGTTCTATGACTGCTATTATAGTACAAAATTAGTCACTTAAATAAAATTTACTTTTCAATTTAATCTTTGGGTGGAAGAACTTATTAACCATTTATTTTGAAAAGTAAGAAACAATTTTGTTGAGACATGTTAAAAGTTTATCACGCGGCAATATATTTTTTTTAATTATAAGTAACAAAAATTCGACCTTCTTGTCTTTTTAATCCAAAAAATCATCTAATAATTTATATAGTTTGACAACATTTTTTAAATTTTTAGAAAATAAGTTTTATGAGAATTGCGAATTCTAGATGAAGATAGTGAGTGCTATTAGAACAATAAATCTCAAAAGAAAAAGTGAAGGAAGGAAAATGAGATAGATGAAGTAGCTTTGAATATTTTCTATTAACTATTTTTTAATTTCGTAATATTTTTATTTAGAAGACAAATTTAATGATAACAATTAATGAACTCTACCCTCTTCACATTTCTTTACCATACTATATATACATATGTATATACAGTTATTACCTTGATAATTGATTAAAATTATATAATTTAGTGTTAAGTACTTCAAAATATAAATAACTTCATCGACCATACAAGTGTGACATCATAAATTTTTGTTAATAAATTATAGAAACAAAACTTAGAGGAAAAAATCATTTCAAATTAATGATTTAAGAAGAAAAAATATGTAACAAGAATTAGCTAATTTTTTAAATTCAAACATACAGATGTTTCACATTTTTTATGTACACATATGGTGTACATAAAAATAGTGGGTTCTAAAGTTGAATTTGTTTTTTTTTATTTTGTCATAATATTATTTACAAGATAACCTCATCAAAACCCTTACAAGATATCAAGATTCTAACTTGGTGGAAATTTTTTATATGCAACTGGAATTTTTTTATCTTCAAATGCATTTGTTATTTTTTTAAGAAAAATAATTTATTAAACAATTAGATATTTTCCTAATATTTAGAAGTCTTGACTCCATGAAAAATATCATCATTAATTCTTTTTTTTTTTTGTTGAGTATGAATGCTTGATCAACATATTAAATTTTTTATTTCATCCCTAAAATTTCATTGTTTCATTTCATTAATTGCGTGATTTTTATTAATTAATATGATACATTTCTTTGTTTCTTTTGAAAAATTTGCTGTATTTTACAATAATGTGATTAGCTATGTTAATACAAGATTTTAGTTTAAATCATATATTTATATACCAATATATAAAAAATCAGTTAAAATTTATCATAAAAAATATGATCTAATCATTAATGAAAATTCTAAAATATCTTTTAACATTCTTCTTAGTGTAGTATAAAAAAATATAAGTCGATAATGGTACCATTTTAAACTGTACACTAAAGGTTTATATGCTTACGATATTTAGCACCTTGTGAGCATTTTAAATGATTGTATACTCGTACAAACTTTACTTTGTAATATTAACTTAACTTATTACTGATCTTATAAGTTTAATTAATGTGATACATTGATAAGTTTTTTGAGTTAGCTTTAACTTATTACTGGCCTTGTACGAAATTTTAAAAGGTAATTATACGAAGAAAAAAAATTATTCCACCACATGGTCTATTAGAGCTTAAAAATGAAAAATTAATCCTCCTTAGAAGTTTTTCTATTTAAGTAGTCAATTTGTTCTCTCTTCTTCTTAGCTTATAGTCAACTTTTTTTTTCCTCACATTATGTTGTCATTTCATTTTCACCTCAATTTTTTCCTAACATTAGTGGATACATATAAATATATATGTAGATTGACACACAACCGTGTTGGGCAAGCACACGACCATGTTGGGCAAGCACAAGACCGTGTTTCCCTCACATAAATGCTTTGGCGGTAACACACAGTCCTGTCATGTGGATGAGGCATGTCACATGGTTGTGTCTCTCGAGCACTCGGTTGTGTCTTATGGGCCCGACACAAGCCTTAGGCAAGGATTGTTCGGCAGTTCCAGAGTTTGTTTTTTTTTTTTTTTTACTCCAGCTCCTAAATTTCCCATCCCTGCATTCTAGTAACAATAGAACTCATGTTAACTTAGAAAAAATTGTTGTAAATAAATTGAAATCACTAATGCAAATAACAAAAATTGAAAAAGAATGAAGAAAAATGGACGAGTTGCCTTCTATCAAATGCCTTTGTTTAATGTCCTTGGCTTGAGACTAATAATTTTTATGCACTCAAATCAGTTTGTCTTTATATAGTCTTCTTAGCTCATTAAAATTTATCACCAGAAGGGTCTTCTATCCTACCAAGAACACATATTTCAAATGTTCAGGCGGCGGTTTGAGCTCTAGTTTTAGTTCTTGCAAAATAGAAGGTAGATGTTCTGTGTCAGAAATAGGAAGGCAAACACACGATGCATTGCTCCTTTGAGGTTTAAGTGCCTCCAATTCGACCATATCTTGTGAATACTTCTCAGTAACAAGATCTTTTTCTAAAATTTTTAAGCTATCCACATCAAAATCATTAGGAAACACAATGTTCAGCTTATCATCATGGCTTGAATCAAAATATTTTTGACTTAGAGGATCTACATTATCAACACCATACGCACAAGACACATCACTAGGATACTTCATTTGATCATAAACATTGAATTTTACAATTTCTCCATCAAATTCCATAATGAGTGTATCATCCTGCACATCTATCTTCATTTTGGCCGTACTAAAGAAAGGTCTTCCAAGAAAAATGTCAAAGGGACTAGATAATTATCATCTTTCATGTCAAACACATAAAAATCAGTAAGAAAAATGACACTATCAACTTTGACAAGCACATCCTCTAGAACTCCTTCATGATAAACTACTGATATATCAATTAGCTGAAGTTAACGCTTTGTTTCTTTTAATGGACTAGCATTTAACCTTGAATAAATGGACAAATGCATGACATTTATTGATGCTCCTAAATCACACACGACTTTTTTTATTTCTAAAGTGTCTATCTTGCAAGAAATAACAAAAATACCTTTGTCCTTGCATTTTGGGGGTAGTTTACTCTGAATTATAGTTAAAACATATTCCCCCACATTTACCCTTTCATTGCAGCTCAACATTTTCTTGTTGGTGCACAGCTCTTTTAAAAACTTGGTATATTGAGGTACCTGCTTAATTATATTGAGTAAAGGAAGTTTTACCTTGACTTTGTGAAAACTTTATAGGATCTCCTTGTCTTTTCTTTCTTTCCTTAATTGTGCAAATCTTTGTTAAAATGGTGGAGGGATTATGAACGATGTTAGTTATTTAGAGTCTGGCTTTGTTCTATATGTCTTGTCATCAACTGAACCTTCTGATTTTTTGTCTTCAATAAGCCTTGCCCAAGACTAGAATTTTCCAACAATTCCTTACCACTTCTCAATGTGAGAACACTTAAATTTTACCTTAGATTAACCTTAGTTTGAGAGGTAATTTGCTTTGGGATTCCAGCCTACTCATAGATGATGTTAATTGGCTCACTTAGGTCTCCAAATTTTGAAAGCTTGCTCTTATTTCTTGTTGAAATTTTTTGGTGTTAATAGCAAGTGATTTAACAATTTCTTCAAGAGACATACCTTGTTTTAGAGGTGCTTGTTGTTGTTGCAGAGGTGGTCTTGGTTGATATTGTTGGAAATTTTATTGCCTTGCTCCATAGCCAAAGTTATGATGATCCCTCCATCCGAGTCATAAGTGTTGGAAAATTGGTCATATCTCCCTTGCGGCTGGCTGGAGAATCTTCTAATTGCGTTAACTTGTTGTTGATCATCATCTAGAAGTGTAGGTGACATGTCTGTAGGATGTCCAGGATGCGCACAAATTCCATAAAAATCAAATACTACAAACTTGTTGTAAATCTAAACAATAGATCAAGACTCATAGGTGGAAAGCAGTAATTCCATCGGGGTGAGGTCATTGCCTATACAAGGTGAAAAAAGGAATGATGATTCTGCATTTGCTTACTAAAGATTACAGGCTCTACCATGATGCTTTGGCTAATAAAAGGTCAAGGTGCCCCGACTAGCATTATGAGAGGTAAATCTTTATCATTATTTTCGTTGTATATGCATATATTCATGTGCAAATCCACTACATGTTATGCTAAGTAATGTGTATATATACGTTTTAAAAGATAAACTGTGATGCTAATGAAGAAAGGACAAGCTGCAAAATTTGCAGAGGGTGTACAAGAGATCCAAAATGCAAAATGCACCTTTGTGTCTGCTTTGGTTACGTAAAGTGTTGCTTTAGGGACTGTTAATGCTGCACCTACATTTGTTATATATAGAATGCATAGCTCTAATCTTCTTTAATCATCACTCTTGCTTAATGATTATGCAGATTGAAAGCTTCATCTTTCAAACTTAATGTCAACTATACATGAAATCAAAACTGTATTATCATGTTTTTAGTTAACAGCTCGAGCTTGATCACCTCTTTTGATTGGAATTTGGATGCATGTGCCATCTTCCATTGCATAGTATGTAAATCCCTACAGTGATGGCGGCAGTATCTGCAATAGCTCTGGGCATCGAGGTGGTTGACGACAAGGCTCTTTAACTAGTTATTGTTTATTCAGGTTCTGTGGTGGCCATGCATTGGATGCTCTTATCAAAAGTGTTTGCTATTGTATGATAGGTGATGATTAGACTAGAAAATTTGTGTTTGGAACTTATGTTTTGGAGAAGAGAAAGAAACTCTTTGGAATTAATGAGAGAATAACTAAAGAACAAAAGAGGATATATATATGTGTATATTTGTATATTCTTTTTCTCTCTTAAAAATTCTTTAATAATAATGCTACATATTGTTTAAGTAGACATATTTATATTTGTAAAATATGTGCAGATAAGTATATTCAAAAGATGTGTGAGGTATCCTTGAATTTATTATTTAATTTATCATAATCATATTATTTAAGAGAATTTTACTAAAATCCTTAGATAAAATAAATAATTTGATTTAGTAGAAGCTAGTGATATGCTATTGGCTTTCCTTTAAATATATGAAAGTATTATTTTCTGAAAAATAATGATTTATCAAAGAATTTGATGTTTTTTCTAATACTAAAAATTCTTAGTTTCTAGAAAAATGAGATCAATAAATTTTTTTGAGGGATAAAAGATGAAATTATTAAATAGATTGGTAGTAAGCAACCCTCAAAGAATGGTACATTGTTAAATAGCATTTTAGCCTAAGAAATTAGTATATCCTATACAAATGGTAAAACAAGCTGAATTTTTTTTTTAAAAGTTCTATTGAAGTAACTGTAAAGTCTTAACTATTACTAAAAACTATCTCTGTTATATAATATCTTATCACTCTTTAAAAAAATCTTTCTTTTAATGAAACAACTGATATTGAAGTAATATATCTCATTAGTAATTCAATCTAATATGCTTAAACTAAGTATATTGGATTTGTTTATCATAGTTCACTAAAAAAATAGTAAACGGACAATTATATGTCAAATTTAAATCAAGAGATGATCAGTATTGTTGGAAGGCTCATAAACAGATATTTGAGCTCATCCCAATGCTCTCAAGGAATAGAAAACCTTGCAATAATAATATGCAACATTACGATAAATTTTAAGAGTATTTTTCCTAGAAGTTATAAGAACCAAATTCTCAAGTTGATTGTTTTCCTCAGATAAAATTTCACCAACTCTATTTCATGCTCATCAAACTTGTAACCTAAGATCTTGTTAAACTGAATCTTGTATGGATTAGGAACAAACATATCAAGTACATTCTTCTAGTGGAGCTCCCAGTGAGATGTATAAAGAAAATTGAAGCAATTCAACTACAGTAATAATTTTTATTTTATCCATATAGTTAGTAATTTATCATAAAGAAAACCAGCAAAGAAAAACACTTCTATAATGGAAAAGGATGTTGGTATGGATGGCACAAGGAAGCCATACCAAGTGGAAACGAGTGCAACATGGTCTTAGGACCCGTAAGATTTAGCTAGTACAGATCTTCTCCAACGCTTCCTCCTTTAAACCTTATGACCAGAGCTTTAAACTATAGAAAGTATTAACAAATATTATCTAGATTTTATATTTATACCTGAAGATTAAGAAGAATAGAAAAAAACTTTTTTTTCTTTCTTCGAATGCATGGAGGTTAAGTGCATACCTTTGAGCTTAATCTATAATAAATAACTTGAGAGGTTATGTGGGCTTTCAAAAACTAATTTTTTACTATACCTCTTTGTTTCATCAGTCAAGAAGACTGAGTTTAATTAAAGAACAATTGAATTGTGATGGGAGGATAAATGACATACATTTGAGTCTTTTATATAGGCCGTGGAAAATGTAGATTTTATTATATTATAACTTTAAAAAATTTTGAACTTAAGTAGAGAATCTATGGCTATTTGAAAAATGATTTTATTTTTTGAAATTACCTTATTAAAATTAGATACTTAAGTGTTAAGTGCTTAAAAATATAAATAAATTTGTCGATCATACAAATATAACACCATAATTTTTTGTTAAAAAATTATAGAAACAAAACTTAGAGGATCACATTAACTTAATAATTTTTTATTTTAAATTAATGATTTAAGAATAAAAAATACGTAACAATTATAATACTATATAAATAATGCAATTAGTAATTCAATGTATACTATTCCAAAACATTAAGTCTTGTGATAAAATAAACTGCTCTTAAGATACCGATTACTTATATAACATTGTGACATAGTTTACTTGTTTGATTATCTATCATTTGTCTCACGACTTTTATAGGCAGAAAGGATATGTACAAGATCTACTATTTGTATAGAAGTGAAAATATTCAATTTTTTATTTGTCTCATGACTTTTATGGGTAGAAGGAATATCTATAAGATCTCCTATTTATATAGAATTAAAAAGTCAAATACTATAAGCTTGTTGTAAACCTAAACAACATAATAAGGCTCATTAGTGGAAAGTAGCAGTTCCATCAAGGCGAGTTCATTACTTGCACAAGGTATAAAAAGGACTGACTCTTCCTCCTCCGCACTACTAGAGATTATAGACTCTACCATGATGCTTTGGCTAATGAAAGTTATAGGTGCCCTAATTGGCCTTATGCGAGGTAAATCTTTATCATTATTTTGGTTGTATATGTATATATTCATGTGTAAATCGACTACATGTTATTTTATATATGTGTTTCTAAAATATAAACTGTGATGCTAATAAAAAAAGGGCAAGTCACAAAATTTGCAAAGGGCATACAAGAGATCCAAAATGGAGAATGCACCTCTCGTGTCTGCTTTGGTTGCAAAAAGTGCCGCTTTAGGGACTGTTAGTCCTGCACCTGCATTAATTATATCTTGAATGCACAACCCTAATCTCCCCTAATCATCACTCTTGCTTAATGACTATGCAGATTTGAAGTTTCATCTTTTATACTTTATGTCAACTGAATGTAAATTCCAGGTTACATGATCATGTTTTTGATTAATAGCCTGAGCTTGATCACCACTTTCAATTAAAATCTAGATGCACGTACCATCTTCCACCACATAGTACACAAATTCCTATAGTGCTAGTGGCAACATCTACAGAGGCTCTAGGCAAGAAGATCTTTAGTGGTCATGCATTGGATGCTATTATCAAAATTGATTGTTGTTATAAGATGAGTAATGATTAGACTTGAAAATTTGTGCTTCGAATTTGGGTTTTGGAGAAGAGAAAGAAAACTCTTTGGAATTAAGGAGAGAATAACTAAAGGACAATAGAGGATATATATATGTATATATGTATATTCTTTTTCTATCTCAAAAATTCTCTGACAATAATGTTATATATTATTTAAGTAGGCATATTTATATATGTAAAGTATATACATATAAAGTATATTTAAAAGAAGTATGAGGTATCTTTAAATTTTAATAACCCTATTATTTAAGAGAATTTTACTAAAATCTCTAAATGTAATAAAAAATATGATTTACTATAAACTATTGATATGCTATTGGCTTTCTTTTAAATATATGCAGATCTTATTTCCTGAAAAAAATAGTTTATTAAAGAATTGAATTTTTTTTTAATGTTTAAAATTCTTGGTTTCTAGAAAAACGAAATCATTAAATTTTTTTGATAGATAAAAGATAAAATTATTAATTAGATTGGTAGTAAGCCACTAGCAAAATATGACACATGTTAAAGATCGTCTCATCCTAAAAAATTAGTATATCGTATATAAATGATAAAACAAGCAGAAGAAATTTTCTCAACTTTTATTGAAGTGACTATAAAGTCTTAACTATCACTAAAAACTATCTCTATTATATCTCATGTTATCACTCTTTTAAAAAAAAATCTTTCTTGTGAAGGAACGAATAATATTGAAGTAATATATCTCATTAGTAATACAATCTAATACATTAAAAAAATGTTAAACGGACAATTATATATGAAATGTAAATCAACAGATGATCACTATTGTTGGAAGGCTACAAAACAAATATTCGATCTTGTTTCAATGCTTCCGAGGAATAGAAAACTTGCAATAATAATATGCAACATTACAATAAATTTAAGAGCATTTTTCTTAAGAGTTACAAGAACCAAACTCCTAAGTTGATTCTTTTCCTCAGAAAAAATTTTACCAGTCCAATTTAATGCTCATCAAACTTGTACCCTGATATCTTGTTAAACTTAATCTTGTATGAAGAAGGAACAAACATATCAAGTTCGTTCTTCTAGTGAAGCTCCTAGTGATATGTGTGAAGGAAATTAAAGTCATTCAGATGCAGTAATAATTTTAATTTTAATCATATAGTTATATATTTATCATAAAGGAAACCATCTAAGAAAAATACATCTACAATAAAATGAATGGAAAAGGATTTTGGTATGGATAGCACAATTGAAGCCTTACCAAGTGGGAACGAGTGCAACATGGTCTTGGGTCCCGTAAGATTTTCCTGGTACAAATCTTCTCCAAAGAATAAGAAGAATGAAAAAAAAGAATTTTTTGTTTTTCCTTCTTCGAATGAGTGGAGGTTAAGTGCATACCCTCGAGTTTAATCTATAATAAATAACTTGAGAGGTTATGTAGGCTTTGAAAAACTAACTTTTCACTGTACGTCTTTATTGCACTAGTCAAGAAGACTAAGTTTAATTAAAAAAGAATTGAATTGTGATGGAAGGATAAATGAGATATGGTTGTGTATTTTATATAGGTCATGAAAAATGTAGATTTTATAATACTATAACTTCTAAAATCTTTGAACTTAAATGAAGAATCTATAACTATTTGGAAAGTGGTTTCATTTTTTTAAATCTTTAACTTAAATGAAGAATCCACTCTCTATTTGAGACGCAATTTCATTATATTTATGTGATATCTAACTAAATATATATATAAAATAATTAAAAATATTGATTTAATTAATTCTATGGTCACCAACTATATTAAAATTAACTTTTGAATTTTAATCCATGTGCTAAAGAACTTATTCTTCATTTATTTTTTAAAAGTCAAAAAAGCCAATTTTATTGATATAATTTATAACCACAGATAAGGTAAAAAGCCACATTACAAAACAAAGTTGATTGTACTTTACAATAACGTGATTAGTTATTTTAATACAATATCTCTACTTCAAATTATATATTTATATAACATTATATAAAGATTACTTAGTAATTAACCTTAAAAACATGATTTAAATGTTAATGAAAATTTTGAGATACCCTTTAACATCCTACCCAAAGTATTGTGTAATATAAAATCATAAGTCAATAATGATAACAATGTAAAATACATAAAGAAGGTAACAAACTTTTCATGATACTTCTTCTTTGCATCAATCGAGAGGACTAACTAATTATAGAAGAACAATTACAATGTGAGAAGAGAATAAATGTGCAGGGCTGATTATTCTGTGCAGGCTATGAAAAATGTAATTCTTACTTTATACTAAAACTTATGAAATCTTTAAACTCAAATAAAGAATCATAAACTATTTAAAGTAAATAAAAAATTGATGTTATTTAAAATGTGATTTCTTAAATAACGAATGCATGGCTATTTGGGACTTGATTTTATTATACTTATTAGATATTTTATTTAATTTATATAAAATACTGGTGACAATGATTTTATTAGTTCTATGGCTGCCATTATAGTACAAAATGAGTAATTTCAAATAAAATTTACTCTTGAATTTAATTTTTGTGCGGAAGAACTTATTTGCTATTTTTTAAAAAATTATGAAATAATTTTGTTGAGATTATGTTAAAAGTTTATCATGCTGTAATATATTTTTTTGAATTATAAACAATAAAATCTCAATCTTTTGGTCTTTTTAATCTAAAAAATCCTCTAACAATTTATACAATTTTGGGATATTTTTTTTCAATTTTTAAAAGATGAGTTTTATGGGAATTAAAAATTCTCGATGAAGATCGTTAGTGCTATTAGAATAATGAAGCTCCAAAGGAAAAGTGAATGAAGGAATTTGAGATAGATGGAAATAGTTTTGAATTGTTTTTGTTAATATTTTTTAATTTCATAATTTTCATATTTAGAAGACAAATTTTTTGATAACTCTCAACCAAGTCTATCATCTTCACATTTGTTTACCACATTATACATACGTATGTATGTATAGTTATTACCTTGACAATTGATTAAAATTAGATAATTAAGTGTTAAGTCCTTAATAATATAAATAAATTTGTCGACCATACAAGTATAACACCCTAAGTTTTTGTTAAAAAATTATAGAAACGAACCTTAGAGAATTACAATCACTTAATAATTTTTTATTTTAAAATAGTATTTAAGAACAAAAACTACGTAACAAAAATTAGCTAATTTTTTAAATTCAAAGCTATAGAAGTTTCACATTTTTTATGTACACATATGGTGCAAATAAAAAAAAGTATGTGGTAAAGTTGAATTTATTTTTTTGATTTTGTCATAATACCATTATTTAAGAGAACTTCATTAAAAGTAGTACAAGATATCAAGATTCTAATTTAGTAAAGTGCTTAATCAACATGATAAATTTTTTATTTCATCCCTAAATTCTCTTCGTCTTTTTTCATTTATTGTGTGGTTTTTATTAATTAATGTGATGCATTTGTTTGTTTCTTTTGAAAAAATTACTATACTTTACAATAATGCGATTAGTTAGTGTAATGTAATATTTTAGTTTAAATCATATATTTATATATTAATATATAAAAATCGGTCAAAATTTAATATCGAAAATATGATCTAATTGTTAATGAAAATTCTAAAATATCTTTTAACATCCTACGTAGTGTAATATAAAAAATATAAGTCGATAATAATAACATTTTAAACTATAAACTAAAGATATATATGATCACAACATTTGGTAGCTTGTGAGCCATTTAAATGATTGTATACTCATACAAAATTAATTTAACTTATTACTTATCTTGTAAGTTTAATTAATGTGATACATTTATAAATTTTTTAAGTTAGCTTTAACTTATTAGTAATCTTGTACGAAATTTTAAAAGATAATTATATATAAAAGAATTATTCCACTGCATGGTCTATTAGAGTTTAAAAATAAAAAATTCATCCTCCTTGGAAGTTTTCTATTCAAGTAATTAATTTGTTCTCTCTTCCTCTTAGCTCACAGTCAACATTTTTTTTCCTCACATTATGTTGTCTGTTAATTTTCAACACAATTTTTAGCTAAGTAGGTAGGATTGGTGGCATAAAAATGTAATTATCAATTCAATATGTATTATTCCAAAACATTAAATCTTGTGATAAGATGAACTAATATTAAGATACTAATTATTTTGATAACTTTGTAACTTAGTTTACTTATTTAACTATCTGTCATTTGTCCCATGACTTTTACAGGGAGAAGGAATACATACAAGATCTCCTATTTGAATAGAAGTAAAAAATTATTCCATTTTTCATTTGTCTCACGACCTTTATGGGCATAAGGAATACCTACAAGATCTCCTATTTCTATAGAAGTACAAAATCAAATATTACAAGTTTGCTATAAACCTAAACAACAATCAAGGCTCATTTGTGGAAAGTAGCAGTTCCATCAGGGCGAGTTCATTACCTGCACAAGGTGTAAAAAAGACCAACATTTTTGCCACTACACTACTAGGGATTACAAGCTCTATAATGATCTTTTGGCTGATAAAAGGTAGAGGTGCCCCAACTGGCCTTATGAGAGATAAATCTATATCATTATTTTGGTTTTATATGTACATATTTATGTACAAATCCACTTCATGTTATGCTAGGTAATATGTACATATGTGTTTCTAAAAGATAAACTGTGATGTTCATGAAGGAAAGGCAAGTTAAAAAACTTACAAAGGGTGTACAAGAGATCCAAAATACAGAATACACCTCTTGTGTCTGTTTTGGTGCTACAAGTGTCATTTTAGGGGTTATCAATACCGCACCTGCATATATTATATGCAAAATGCACAACCCTAATCATCACTCTAGCTTAATTATTGCGTAGATTCAAAGTTTCATCTTTCAGACTTTATGTTGACTATACATAAACTCTAGACTACATGATCATGTTTTTTAATTATCGGTCTGAGCTTGATCACCACTTTTAGTTGGAATCTGGATTGACGTGCCATCTTCACCGTATAGTACACAAATCTCTATGGTGCTAGCGGCAACATCTGCAGAGGCTTTGGGCATGGAGGTGGTGGACGACAAGGCTCTCTAACTAGTCGTTTGTTCAAAAGACTTGGCTTCATGAAAAAATGTAATCATTAATTTTTTTTGTTATGTATGAATGCTTGATCAACATGATAAATTTTTTATTCCATCTCTATATTCTCATTGTTTTTTTTTTATTTATCGCCCGGTTTTTATTAATTAATGTAATACATTTGTTTGATTCTTTTGAAAAATCATATATTTATATAACAAAATATAAAAATTGGTTAAAATTTAATATCAAAAACTCGATCTAAATTGTTAATAAAAATTCTCAAATACCTTTTGTAACAGTCAGTTGTATTCTACCATATACTTAGTTAAATAAAATTTTTTAATAATGTGATTTATTTACTAATATAAAATAAATAAATATATTTTCTAATTTAAATAAAGAGATAAAAATAGATTAACAATTTAAATACAATTATTCTAAAATAGGAGAATAAACTTATAGAATTTCAAAGAAAGGCGTATTCTTAATTAAGGTACTTTGAAGAAAATTATAATTTCTTAATATTGCCATTACTTTAAATAAATTAATAATAATAAGAACTAGAAAAAATATACATTTATATAGGTGAACAAAAATTAGATTATAAATATGAATAAATAAACTTATATATAAATTTATTTAGTTTATATAGCCTGTACAACTAAACAACTAAACATTAAGTATAAATAAATGCACGTAAATGTGTGTATAAATAGACACACAAAAAATATATATATGTTTAAAAATATATAAAAGTATTATACAAATATATAGGAATATATATTTAAAAACATATAGATATGTATATGTAATAAGAAAATAAACATATATATATGTATTTGTGTGTGTATATATATATATTTAGATACATATAGATATGTACATGTAATAAGAAAATAGACATATATATGTATTTGTGTGTGTATATATCTCTAAAAAATATAGTGATATTTAGATAAAATATATATAAACATCTATATTCAACTATTGTATGCATATATATATAAGTATATTATATATTTGTGTGTGTAAATAAAATAAATTTTAAAAAAATCAAACACAAATAAAAGAAATTAATTTGAATAGTTTGCCATTGGAAATGATCAGCACTTAGGGGCAGATTAGTTGCCCCTGATTTGATATCACTCACTGTTCTAAGTTGTGGGCAGGACTGAGCCACATGGTGAGCTGTTGTGATGACCGGCTAGGTGCCATGAAAACTTTCCATCTTTGCCAGTTGTGGTCAACCATGCAACATATCAACGGCTGTGATGTCATGCATGCATTTGGACGGTCAGATGATGGGTTAAATTTAGTTAAAAGCTTCATTCTCTTCATAACTTCGTCTTCATCTTTTTTAAACAAAAAATTCTAGTTAAACAAGTGAGTGAAAGGGGAGTTTGAGAACATAAAATAGTAGAGAGAGAGTGACGCACCAGAACAGAACACGTGTTTTGTGTGCATATTAGAGGAGAAATCACTTCTTCTTGATGAGGTGAGTCATTTCTTCCTCTTCAAATTTGTTCCTTTTAGTTCTTTGGTGTCCTAAGACCATTTCTATTTGGAAGATTAGCTCTTAAATTGTTGCTGCAAGTCCCAGAACTCAAAACAGTACCTGTTGCACCTGAACGACCACTCTGTTCAGGTAGGCGTCTGTTTTCTATTCCAATTCCTTTTCTATTTCATTTTTCCTTTACAAATTCGTAGTCAATCATTAGGACAACATGTTAGGAATGTTAGAATTTATTTTAAAGTAGTAAAACAACACTTAACTCTGTGTGCACAATCACACTGAGTTGCAGAGAAGAATCTTCGAAATTTCAACAATTCTTTCATGTGATTTAGCTTATGTCTCATGCATTTATAAGGTAAGATGGGTGATATTTTGGATTATTCAAAAATAACCTTCATAGATTAATTTGCATATGGTAAATTCTTTCAAAAATCAAAACTAAGTGGTGTTTTAAATAGATAGAGTGAGTGAGTGTGATTTGCATTTTTGTGCTAATTTTTATCTACTGAATTTGTGAGTTTTAACATTTAATTATTAAATTAATTTATTACAAATTAAATGATGTAACAGCCTGGAAATTGAACTTCAAATTTTATTTGTGAAATTTGCGAGAAAATTAGAAAAATATGTAAGCCAAATTAAATTTAAAATAAATTAGGAAAATATTTTTAAAAAATATATATATTAAAACTCGTAATTAGTAAAATAAATTAAATTTAAAAAAATAATTAGGAAATATTGAAATCAATAAAGTAATAAAATTAAATTCGAAAGAAAGTTAGAAAATTAATTAACTTAAAAATTAATTAGGAAATATTAAATTTTGTAAATTAATTAAACTAAATATTGTAAAATAAATATAAGAACAAAAAAAAAGAAAAAAAATAAATATAACACCCCACTCACCATTGCACTAAATTTGTATTTGGAAAACCCCTATTTATTTGGGCCTTAAGCCCACCTGAATTCATTTAAATTTATTTTGCAGCTTTACATCGTAATTCGTAATTTAAATTTCATGCTGATTTTATTATTTTATATTTATTTTGATTTTTATTTAATTTTATATGTTATAATTATTTTTATTTTATTATTATTTTGATTTATTTTATACGTTTTTACTAGTTTTTTATTAAAAATAATTTTCAGGAGAAAACGGAAAAAGGGGGAAAAATCTCGCACGAAAACACCTGCGAGAGAGGTTTGCCCTCGCGGGCACTGCTCGCTGTGCACGAGCATGCACGTGCAGCCAGGCACAAGACGTGCACATTATGCACACATCCCATTCGAGTAGAGCGCAGGGCTAGTCCTGCACGCACGTCTTGTCTCGCGTAAGCAGGCCAGTCTGCGTGGGTCACATCACGCGCAGATAGGGCCACGTACTGGGTGTTATCCCCGCAGTAGCCTGTGCAATAGGCCTGCGCAATAGGCCTGCGCGCAGCAGGGTAGGTCAACACTTATAGGCTAGGCCTTTATCGCATGACCAGCCTTGTGAGGCGCACTACGGCCTCAAGCAGTGTGTTGTCGCCCCCTTGGGTGTCGTGCACCGCCTTGGGTAGTGTGCTACCGCCGATGGAGGAATTGTTCCTCTATTTTTCATGCCAACATCACGTCGCGTCAAATCGATCTTCTTCCACTCAACTCTCTCTTCACTGGATTTTACCAGTCGGTGCAAATTCAACGGTCCCCATTTTCTATAAATAGAGACCTTTCTTCCATTTCCTCATCACTTCAATTCCGTTCTTCCATCTTCCAAGAGTTTAGAGGGAGAGGGAGTGAACTAGAGAGAGAAGGAGAAAAGAAGATGGGTTCGATAAAACTTGATGTTACTCATGTTATTTCTTTTCGTCAATTTTCATGTACTTGGAATTTCTTACGCACTTTGGTACTATACAAACATACTTAAGCATCATTCATAAATACACATACTCCTAATGATACACATTATGCATTTACACACACAAATGCATATACTCTTAGTTTATACATATACCATCACACAAACCTACATTCATATTAAATATATATGACATATATGAACCTATATTGCACATATATATATCGATATATATATATATACATGTACATACTACATGAATACACAATAGATATATATATGTATATATATTATTCACGCACCTAATTTACACACACTCAAATGAGCACACAACTCATACCAAACCATTCACACACATAATCATATATAAACACACATAACCACATCCGCACAGCCTTAATTTTATATACATATACATGCAGTTATACACACAAATCCTTAAGTATATGCATTTATACATACAAACATGCATACTTTCTTATGGGATATAGCTCAAGTAACATTTATATAAATTTTACATATTTAAGTAATAAAAAACAAGGTTAAATAAGTGCAGAAAACACATGAAAGGAAATCTAAGAATGTCATGAAATTTTTTTTTATAAATTTCTCGAAGAACTTATAGAAAAATAAAACTTAGAGAAGACAGATTCAATCTCAGTATGAATAGTAATCCAATTCTTATTATTGTCTTTGTTTTCTATTATTTAAACCTAATTCCTTCAGTAGCATTTCAAATTTTATTCAATGTCTCTTATGTTTATTCATATATATATATATATATATACCGACTCACATACGAATATACTTACATATATTATGCCCAATACACACAATATATATATGCGATACATAATGCACTCAGTATACCGATATTCTTACAAAAGCACACTTTATATTATACTTAAGTCTAGATTTATATTTACATATTAAAACTCATACAGACACCCATACATATGGAATTATATAAGTTTTCATGCAAGTTTTTCATATACACATATATATGATCCACAATACACATACCTACCCACACACCTACCTATCTATATATATATATATTTATTTTCATACAGATGTATATATTCATATTTATAGCTTCATGTATCCATTAAAGTCAACAACACACAAACTACATGGACCATTATAACAAAACTAAACAAAGCATGTGGAATTTTAGGAAAACAAAAAATTAAAATGGGTAATAGGGATTTCTCATCCAATTGAATCCACGTGTAAACCTCTTAATATCATAAACCGTTTTGTTAGAATTATTAATGAATTTCATTAGGTAAATTCAAGAAATAAGTGGCACTCTACATTCTTACTTTGTTTGCTTACTTTTATTGGATCAACTTCTCCATAGAAATTCAAACTTTCTATAGTTTTATTCATTCACCATCTCCAGTTAGCTTCGGAGTGAAGCCATAATTATTTGATTTCTAGATTTATCACATTCCAACCTTTATAACTTCTACTTTTTAGACTTTGGAACTATAAAGCTACTTCTTTATCTCTACAGATTGTTTGGATGAAGTTCCAAAACATATCCTAAGGTGTGTACTACCTAAATTCTTTTGACTCTAAACCTCATAAGAATCCTAAGCCTCATGACAAAAGGGATGGTTCCAAGGAACATGCACTCTAATACCAATCGTAACAATCCACTTTCTCTGTTGAGAAAGGAGCGCTATTCTATGCAAATTACCTGGTAATTTCACATAGCAATAAGCGAAAACTTAAGATTCAATCATCCTCTATAGGGAATTAAAAGTCATGAGACTTACAAAATTCTTTACATTGCATCGCTATAATATAACTAAAATGACATTACAAGACAAACTCTCAAGATCACTAAAGGTTCTTTAAAGTCTTTCTCCATCCTTGAACTTACTCTTGATTTGGATCATTCTACACTGGGGGATGTGAATTGGGGTGAGCTTTCCAGACTCAGTAAAGAAGAGGAGTAGTGCCCAAAATAAAGACATGCACACACTCAATCACACAAGATTCACAAAACAAATGCATATCTTCTTTAAAACCAATTCCCAATGAATACAACCATAATTTCATACATCTCAATAATTCACTCTTTCATATATGATTTCATAGACATCACAAATACTCTAACATCACATTTATATAAATAAATAATATTGTTCACTGGTTTCATAATACTTGCGCTTATACTTTCGGACAATCACTTGCGCTTGTAACTGAATTACTTATCATTGCATATGTCAATATTGTCTTCACGTTACATTGTTCCTTTATCACTTTTTAGTTGCATTTTCATTCTCAGTTACATTTTTATTAAGGTTTAGAATTTCTATATTTTTGTCTTTTAAGAGTTTCATCTTGCGATACCGTTTCTGCTGAGATCAATGAGGGAAATAAAGATCCCCTATACCACGTGGATACATCACATATCAATTTTTACTTTCATTTCTCTAATACACCTGAACACAGAAAGGTTATGCATTGGGTATCAGTAATCACTTTCCACATACACCCAAACACGAAACGGTTATAAATGGGATTTTTCAATCATCTGGCTGAGGCCATATCCACAAGTAGGGTTCACCACACTTCACTTCTCAAAATGGCTACACACACCCTGCCCCTATTGATACTGGTTAAATTAATTTCTTTATCGTTTAAATATACTTATGTTATTATTTGAGTAATTAAATCCATTAGTAGATAACCTACTCATGCATGCACTTACATATACATCATATGTATTATACATAAACATGCCTACACAATAACCATACTACATACATCTTGTACGCATGGTCATCGACTTAAATAAATATATATGCACACAACACATACAACATAGTTATACTTGCATATTTACACAACATATGTATGTTATTCAATAGCACGCACATACAAGTTATTCACTCATATCCACTAACAGTATACATAAACACGTCACATAATGTACAATTAAATAAATATATATGCATAATGCACATACATCTTAATGACTAGATTGCACAAAATCTGCATATACACATTAGTGATATAGTATACATATATAAATGTAAGTCATACACAACACCATATAGATCTCCAATCATATGCAATTGCACACACTCACATGATAAGTTTGCAAAAATCATGTTAGAAAACTTAAATAATTTGTAAGGTCTGTAAATTAATAGAAAATAAAATTTTATAAAAACATGAGATTCTTTGAATGATATTAACCCCATACCTACAGTTGAATAAAAAAAAGTGTCAGTATCCTTATTGGTTCGGGTTTACGCTCTCCTCTAAATCTAGCATTGTTTAGATAATTCCCTCATTTACAAACAGAAAATATGAGGGCTAAATGACGAACACTTGTGGAAATAATTAGAATAAAAAAGTGGATCTAGATTTTACCATAGACACGCAATCTCGATCATCAAAATTTCCATATGCCACCACATATGTGTCTCTAGTTCACCATGTGACGCTGCTGAAGTGTCGCTACCGGAGCATCGTTACCGGAGCACTACTGCTGAAGCATTGCTACTGGAGCACTACCACCGAACCACCATTAGACCACCTCGCACTACAGTAAAATCATCACAGAATGAGCTGCACACCCAAATCCAATGCAAGTATAATGAAATCATGTCGAGGACACACTGCAAATCATAAAATTGTGCTTAGCTACCACCACTGCAAGTTCTACTTCTCCAAGCAAATTCGCTATGAATCCCAATCATTTTCGGCCATGCACCGTGACCTTTATTTGTTAGATTTACGCGTCCATCTGACATACAGATCTAGTCGCTACAGGACTGTGCATTCTTGATATAATTATTGCACGTGCAGGACTGACAGTCCCTAAAGCGGCACTTGTAACAACCAAAGCATACACGAGAGGTGCATTCTGCATTTTGGATCGTTTGTACACCCTCTGCAGATTTTGCGACTTTTTTTTTTGTTAACATCATAGTTTATCTTTTAGAAACAGATATATAAACATTACTCAGAATAACATGTACTAGATTTACACATGAATATATATATGTACAACCAAAATAGTGATAAAGATTTACGTCTAATAAGGCCAATGAGGGAACCACCAACTTTTATTAGCAAAAGCATCATGGTAGAGTCTATAATCCCTAGTAGTATAGAGGAGGAAGAGTCTGTCCTTTTTATACTTTGTGCAGATAATGAACTTGCCCTGATGAAACTGCTACTTTCCACCAATGAGTCTTATTATGTTGTTTAGGTTTACAACATGCTTGTAGTATTTGATTTTTTACTTCTATACAAATAGGAGATCTTATAGGTATTCCTTATGCTCATAAAAGTTATAGGACAAATGAAAATTTGAATATTTTTCACTTCTATACAAATAGGAGATCTGTACGTATTCTTTCCACCTATAAAATTCATGTGACAAATGATAGATACTTAAACAAGTAAACTTTGTCACAAAGTTATATAAATAATTAGTATCTTAATAATAGTTTATTTTATCAAAAGACTTAATATTTTGGAATAGTACACATTGAATTGCTGATTGCATCTCTATGCTGTCAATCCCACCTACTTAATATTAATTGATAATTTCATATTTTATATGTATATATACATCTATTTATATATAATATAAGAAAAAAATTGAGGCTCAAAATTAGTTTTAAGGCTAAAAATTGAGTTGAAAATTAAGATACAACATAATGTCACGAAAAAAAAGTTGACTGTGATATAAGAGAAAGAGAGAATAAATTGACTACTTGAACAGAAAAGTTTCCAAGGATGATGAATTTCTCATTTTAAAGCTCTAATAGACCATGCAATGAAATAATTTTTTTTATGTATAATTATATTTTAAAATTTCTTACGAGGTCAGTAATAAGTTAAAACTAACTTAAAAAACTTACAAATGTATCATATTAATTAAACTTACAAGATCAGTAATAAGTTAAGTTGATATTACAAAGTAAAGGTTGCACGAGTATACAATCATTTAAAAGGCTCACAAGGTGCAAAATGTTGTGACCATATAAATCATTACTTTATAATTTAAAATATTATCATTATCAACTTATATTTTTTATATTACACTATCTAGGATGTTAAAAGGTATTTTAGAATTTTAATTAACAATTAGATCATGTTTTCAATATTAAATTTTAACTTATTATTATATGTTGGTAAATAAATATATTATTTAAACTAAAATATTGCATTAAAATAACTAATCACATTATTATAAAGTATAGTAAATTTTCAAGAGAAGCAAATAAATGTATTATACTAATTAAAAAAATCATAAATGAAAAGAAATAAAGAGAATTTAGGGATGAAATAAAAAATTTAGCACATTGATCAAACATTTATACTTAACAAAAAAAAAAGAATTAATGATCAAAGTTTTCAAGAAGCCAAGAATTTTGAGTATTAAAAAAAATATTAAATTGTTAAATAAACTATTGTTTCTCAGAAAATAACAAATATATTTGAAGACAAAAAAAATTTAGTTGCATATCACAAATTTCTGTCAAATTAGAATCTCAATATAATTTAGGGATGAAATAAAAAATTTAGCACGTTGATCAATCATTTATACTTAAAAACAAAAAGAATTAATGATCAAAGTTTTCAAGAAGCCAAGAATTTTGAGTATTAAAAAAAATACCAAATTATTAAATAAACTATTGTTTCTTAGAAAATAACAAATATATTTGAAGACAAAAAAAATTTAGTTGCATATCACAAATTTCTATCAAATCAGAATCTCAATATCTTGTAAAGATTTTAATGAAGTTCTTTTATATAATAGTATTATGACATAATCAAAATATTAAATTCAACTTTACCACACACTTTTTTTATACCATATGTGTACATAAAAAATGTGAAACATTTATACCTTCAAATTTAAATAATTAGCTAATTTTTGTTACGTATTTTTTTATTCTTAAATAACTGATGTGAAATAAAAAATTATTAAGTGAATGTGATCTTTTAAGTTTTGTTTCTATAATTTTTTAACAAAAATTTATGGTGTTATAATTGTATTATCAAAAAATTTATTTATATTATTGAGTACTTAACACTTAATTATCTAATTTTAATAAGGTAATAATTGTACATACATATTTTTGTACAGTCTGGCAAAGAAATATGAAGAGGGTAGACTTTGTTAACTGTTATCATCAAATTGGTCTTTTAAAGATAAAAATTACGAAATTAAAAAATAATTAGCAGAAAATATTAAAAGCTATTTCTACCTATCTCATTTTCGTTCCTTCACTTCTCCTTTTGAGCTTTATTGTTCCAATAGCACTCACCATCTTCATCCAGAATTCTCAATTCGCATAAAACTCTTATTATAAAAATTGAAGAAAAGTTAAAATTATATAAAATTTTAGATGATTTTTTAGATTAAAAAGACCAGAAGGTCGAGTTTTTGTTGTTTATAATTAAAAAATATATATTGCAGCGTGATAAATTTTTAACATCATCTTAACAAAATTATTTCTTACTTTTTAAAGTAAATGAGTAATAAGTTTTTCCGCATAAAAATTAAATACAAAACTAAATTTTATTTGAAGTGACTCATTTTGTACTATAATAGCAACCATAAAACTAATAAAATTAAAGTTTATAAAAATTTTATATAAATTAAGTAAAATATCTAATAAGTATAATAAAATCAAGTTCCAAATAAGTGCAGATTCTTTATTTAAGAAATCACATTTTAAATAGTCATAATTCTAAATTTACTTTAAATAGTTTATGGTTCTTTATTTGAGTTCAAAGATTTCATAAGTTATAGTAAAAAATAAGACTTATGTTTTTCACAGCTTACACAAAATAATCAACCCTACACATTTATTCTCTTCTCACATTGTAATTGTTCTACAATAA
Source organism: Carica papaya (assembly GCF_054855325.1). NCBI lineage: Eukaryota > Viridiplantae > Streptophyta > Magnoliopsida > Brassicales > Caricaceae > Carica > Carica papaya. The sequence goes on from NC_142317.1 coordinate 28,715,076, forward strand.
GTAGTTAGTCCTCTTGATTGATGGAAAGAAGTTTCGTAAAAAGCTTATATCTTTCTCTATGAATTTTACATTGTTATTTCTATCGACTTATGACTTTATATTACACTATACTTTGAGTAGGATGTTAAAGGGTATTTCAAAATTTTCATTAACAATTATATCATATTTCTTTATATATTAGTATATAAATACATGATTTAAAGTAGAGATATTGAATTAAAATATAAAATCTAGATCTTCGATGTTAATATTTTCTATAGTATAAATCTCAGGTCATAAGGTTTAACGGATGAAGCTTTGGAGAAGATCTGTACTAGCAAAATCTTATAAGACCCAAGACCATGTTGCACTCATTCCCATTTAGTGAGGCTTCACTTGGGTCATTCATACCAAAATCCTTATCCATTAATTTTATTGTAGATGTGTTTTTCATGGATGGTTTTCTTTATGATAAATAAGTAACTATATGGAAAAAAATTAAAATTTTTACTGCAACTGAATGGCTTCAATTTCCATCACACATCTCACTGGGAGCTTCATTAAAAGAACGAACTTGATATGTTTATTCTTGATCAAGACAAGATTAAGTTTAATAAGATGTTATGGTAAAAGTTTGATGAACATGAAATAGAGCTAGTGAAGTTTTTTCTGAGGAAAACAATCAACTTGGAAATTTGGTTCTTGTAACTCATAAGAAAAATGCTCTTAAAATTTATCGTAATGTTGCATATTATTATTGCAAGCTTTTCTATTCCTCAAGAGCATCGAAACAAGCTTGAATAACTATTTATGAGCCTTCTAGCAATACTAATCATCTGTTGATTTAAACATATATATATAACTGTCCGTTTATTATTTTTTTAACGAACTATGATAAATGAATCCAATACACTTATTTTAAGCATATTAGATTGGATTACTAATGAAATATATTACTTCAATATTTTTGTCCCATCAAAAGAAATTTTTTTTAAAGAATGATAAGATGTTGTATAACAAAAATAGTTTTTAGTGATAGTTAAGACTTTATAGTCACTTCATTAGAACTATGAGAAAATTTCTTCTGCTTGTTTTAACATTTATTTAGGTTATACTAATTTTCTAGGCTGAGATGATCTTTAACCATGTGCCATTCTTTTAGTGTCTTTCTACCACTATTTTACAAGAAAAAATATCTATATATATTTAAAAGAAAGTCATTAATATATCACTAGTTTTTACTAAATTATATTCTTTATTTCATTTAGAGATTTTAGTAAAATTCTCTTAAATAATAAGATTATGATAAATCAAAAAATAAATTTAAGGATACCTCATAATTCTTTTAAGTATTATTTATATGTACATATTTTACAAATATAAATATGCCTATTTAAATAATATGTAGCATTATTGTCAGAGAATTTTTAAGATAGAAAAAGAATATACATATATATACACACATATATATGTATTCTCTATTGTCCTTTAGCTCTTCTCTCATTAATTCCAAAAAGTTTTCTTTCTCTTCTCCAAATCTCAAATTCCAAACACAAATTTTCTAGTCTAATTATCACCCATCATACAATAACAAACACTTTTGATAAGAGCATCCAATGCATGGCCACCACAAAACCTGAGCAAATGGCATTAGAGAGTCTTGTCATCTACCACCTCCACACCTAGAGCCTCAATAGATTCCGCCGCCAGCACTTTAGGAATTTATGTACTATGCATTGGAAGATGGCACGTGCATCAAGATTCCAATTGAAAGTAATGATCAAGCTCGACTGTTAATCAAAAAATGATCATGCAGTCTAGATTTTATGTATAGTTGACATAAAGTCTGAAAGATAAAACTTCCAATCTACATGATCATTAAGATAGAGTGATGATTAGAAGAGATTATGGTTGTGCATTCTACATATAATTAATATAGGTGCAAGATTGACAGTCCCTAAAATGGCACTTGTAGCAACCAAAGCAGACACAAGAGGTTCGTTCTGCATTTTGGATCTCTTGTACACCCTCTGCAAGTTTTGTGACTTTCCCTTTCTTCATCAACATCACAGTTTATCTTTTAGAAACACATATATACACATTACTCAACATAACATGTAATGGATTTACACATGAATATATACATATACAATAAAAATAATGATAAAGATTTACCTCTCATAAGGCCAATCGGGGCACCTCCACCTTTTATTAGCTAAAGCATCATGGTAGAGCCTATAATCCCTAGTAGTGTGGAGGTGGAAGAGTCAGTCCTTTTTATACCTTGTGCAGGTAATGAACTCCCCTCGATGGAACTGCTGCTTTCCACCAATGAGCCTTCATATGTTGTTTAGGTTTACAGCAAGCTTGTAGTATTTGATTTGTACTTCTAAACAAATAGGAGATCTTATAGGTATTCCTTCTACCCATAAAAGTCATGGGACAAATGAAAAATTGAATTATTTTTTATTTCTATACAAATAGGAGATCTTTACGTATTCCTTCTACCTATAAAAGTCGCGTGACAAATGATAGATATTCCAAAAAGTAAACTATGTCACAAATTTATATAAGTAATTAGTATCTTAATAGCAGTTTATTTTATCATAAGACTTAATATTTTTGAATAGCACACATTGAATTACTGATTGAATCTCTCTCCAACCAATCCTACCTACTCAATATTAATTGATAATTTCATCTTTTATATGTACATATACATCAATTTATACATAATGTGAGGAAACAATTGAGGCTAAAAATTAATTTAAAGGCTAAAAATTGAGTTGAAAATTAAGAGACAACATAATGTGAGGAAAAAAAAAAGTTAAATGTGAGCTAAGAGGAAGAGAGAAGAAATTGATTACTTGAATAGAAAAGCTTCCAAGGAGGATGAATTTTTCATATTTAAACTTTAATAGACCATGTGGCTGAATAATTTTTTTATGTATAATTATCTTTTAAATTTTCGTATCAGTCAGTAATAAGTTAAAGTTAACTAAAAAAACTTACAAATATATCACATTGATTAAACTTAAAATATTAGTAATAAGTTAAGTTAATATTACAAAGTAAAGTTTGTATGAGTATACAATCATTAAAAGGTCTCACAAGGTGCTTAATGTTGTGACCATATAAACCTTTGGTTTACAATTTAAAATGTTACCATTATCGACTTATATTTTTTATATTACACTATGTTAGATGTTAAAAAGTATTTTAGAATTTTCATTAACAATTAAATCAAATTTTTGATATTAAATTTTAACCTATTTTTTATATTGGTATATAAACATATGATTTAAACTAAAATATTGCCTTAAAATAATTAATCACATTATTGTAAAGTATAGTAAATTTTTTAAAAGAAATAAACAAATATATCACTTGAATTAAAGAAACAACACAATTAATGAAAAGAAACAGAGAAAATTTAGGGATACAATAAACAATTTAGCTTGTTGATCAAGCATTCATATTTAACCAAAAAAAAGATTTAATTATCACATTGTAATTGTTCTTCAATAAGTAATTAGTCCTCTAGATTGATGCAAAGGAGTATCGTGAAAATTATGAATATAATTTATCGTAATGTTATATATTGTTATTGCAAGCTTTTCTATTCCTCAAGAGCATCGAAACAAGCTCGAATATCTATTTATGAGTCTTCCAACAATATTGGTCACCTGTTGATTTAAATTATATACATAATTTTTCGTTTAGTATTTTTTTAACGAACTATGATAAATGAATCTAACATGCTTAATTTACACGCATTAGATTGAATTGCTAATGAGATATATTACTTTAATATTATTTATCCCATCAAAAAAAAGATTTTTTTAAAAAGAGTGATAAGATATTATATACAGAGATACTTTTTAGTGATAGTTAAGACTTTATTATCACTTCAATAAAACTTTGAGAAAATTTCTTTTACTTGTTTTACCATTTATATAAGATATACTAATTTTTTAAGTTGAGACCATCTTTAACCATGTGTCATTCTTTGGTGGTTGGTCACTACCAATCTATTTAATAATTATCTCTCAAAAAACTTTAGTGATCTCATTTTTCTAGAACCTAAGAATTTTGAATATTAGCAAAACATCTAATTCTTTAATAAACCATTATTTTTCAGGAAATAAGATCTTTATATGTTTAAAAGAAAGCCAATAGCATATCACTAGTTTCTACTAAATGTTATTCTTTATTTCATTTAGGGATTTGAGTAAAATTCCCTTAAGTAATAGGATTATAATAAATCAAAAAATAAATTTAAAGATACCTCATGCTTGTTTTAAATATACATTATATGTACATATTTTACAAATATAAATATGCCTACTTAAATAATATGTAGCATTATTGTCAGAGAATTTTTGAGATATAAAAAGAATAAACATTTATACACACATATATTTATATATATATATATCCTTTATTGTCTTTTAGCTATTTTCTCATTAATTCTGAAAAGTTTTATTTCTCTTCTCCAAAACCAAAATTCCAATCACAAATTTTTAAGTCTAATCATCACTCATCATAAGGTAAAAACTATAATTTTTTAACAAATATTTATGGTTTCATACATTTATGATTGATAAATTTATTTATATTTTGAAGCACTTAACACATAATTATCTAATTTTAATAAGGTAAAAACTATACATACATATTTGTGTACAGTATGGTAAAGAAATATGAAGAGGGTAGACATGGTTAATCGTTATTACTAAATTGGTCTTATAAAGATAAAAATTACGAATTAAAAAATAGTTAGCAGAAAATATTCAAAGCTATTTCCATTTATCTCATTTTCCTTCCTTCACATTTCCTTTTTAGCTTCATTATTCCAATAGCACTCACCTTCTTCATCTAGAATTCTGAATTCCCATAAAACACATCTTCTACAAATAGAAGAAAAATGTTGTAAAACTATACAAAATTTTAACATTATCTCAACAAAATTGTTTCCTACTTTTCAAAGTAAAAGATTAATAAGTTCTTCCGCAAAAAGATTAAATTGAAAAGTAAATTTTATTTAAAGTGACTCATTTGTATTATAATGGCAGCCATAAAACTAATAAAATCTATGTTTATAAGAATTTTATATAAATTAAGTAAAATATCTAGTAAGTATAATAATATCAAGTCCCAAATAGCCATAGATTCTTTATCTAAGAAATAACATTTTAAATACCCATAATTGTTTATTTACATTAAAGAGTTTATGATTCTTTATTTGAGTTCAAAGATTTCATAAGTTATAGTATAAAGTAAGACTTACATTTTTCACAACCTGAACAAAATAATCAACTCTACACATTTATTCTTTTCTCACATTGTAATTGTTCTTTAATAATTAGTTAATCCCCTTGATTGATACAAAGAAGAAGTATCAGCTTTCTGAACTTATTACCCAGAAGTTTATCTGCCCTAGCCATTCTTCTTGGGGCGCTCCTGTATTGTTCGTGAAAAAAGATCTCAGTCTTATGCAGGTATAGTTTGTACGAGTTCAAAGTAATATCATTCAAGTTAACCAATGCCCCTGCAGCCTTCATGGATCTCATGAACAGAGTTTTCAAGCACACACTAGATTAATACGTCACTATTTTTATTAATGGCATCCTAGTGTACTCCAAGAGCTTGGGAGAAAATGCATTACACTTAACTGAAATGTTAGAGACCCTTCGTCAGAAACAACTGTATGTTAAACTTAGCAAATGCTCCTTCTACTTAGATCGAGTTTCCTTTCTCGATCATGTAATTTTGAGTGAAGGAGTTTTCATAGATCCGTCCAAGGTTGAAATAGTAGTCAACTAGAATCCACCACTAATATGGCCGAGGTACATAGTTTTTTTGGTTTGGCACGTTACTACTGGTAATTCTTGATGCAGTGTGGTAGAGTAGTCACTTATGGGTCCCAAAAATTGAAACCTCATGAGTGAAACTACCCTACCTACGACCTAGAGTTGGTGGTCATTATCTTTGCCTTGAAAATATAGCGTCATTACCTGTTTGGTCAAACTTTTGAGATTTACACTAACCACAAGAGTTTAAAGTACATCTTTTCGCATAGGGAGTTAAATATGAGACAGAGACGCTGGATGAATCTCTTAAAAGACTATGACTATAACATCATCTATCACCAAAGACTATGACTATAACATCATCTATCACCCCAGTAGAAGAAATGTAGTCGCTGATGCATTAAGTTGAAAGGAGTCTATAGTGTTGGCTTAAACCATGGCCTCCAGTTTGAAATTGATGGATACTATGCAGTATTTTTGTCTTAGCTACTACGACAAAGGCACCTATCTTTCTCAAATCCAAGCCCTACCAGATCTCTTCATGAAAATCTGGGAAGCTCAATCCAGTGACCCGAAACTCACTAAGAATCTAAATAAGTTCACTTCTGATGAATCTCTTGATTTTAGGATTTCAGATGATGGATTATTTAGATTTTAGAACTAAATTTTGGGTCTCTATTGTTGTAAGAGTAGATGTTCTCAAGACCATCCATACTTCTAAGCTATCCATCCATCCCACGAGTACCAAGATGTACTGAGACTTGAAGTGTCAACATTGGTTGTCGAGAATGAAGAAGGATATAGTCGACTACATCTTTCGATGCCTTACTTGCTAGAGGATTAAGGCAGAACATCAGAGACCCAGTGGTTTGTTACAAGGTCTTCTGATTCTTAAATAGAAATGAGAGCATGTGACTATGAATTTTATCACAGCATTGCCCAAGACCTGTTCTGGTCAAAATGCTATCTAGGTCATCGTGGAAAAACTAACCAAGACTGCCTATTTCTGCCTATCAGAACCACTGACTCCACCAGTAAATTAGCATGCCTATATGTTGATGAGATTGTTTGACTTCATGGTGTTTCCTCATCCATTGTGTTTGACCGCGATCCTCGATTTACCTCCCACTTCTGGGACAGCTTCCAAGAAGCTCTGGGGTCTGGATTGTGTTTCATCACTGCTTATCATCCCCAGATAGATGGTCAGTTAGAACATACGATGCAGACATCGAAGGATATGTTGTGTGCTTGCGTCCTTGACTTTGGCGATAACTTGTATGAGTATCTTCTCTTATGTGAATTTACTACTAATAATAGTTATCATTTTAACATCAACATGGTTCCATATGAAGCATTGTATGGAAGGCCTTATCGTTCTCCCACTTATTGGAGTGAAGTTAGAAACCAACGCCATTTGGGACCATAATTTATTTAAGAGACAGTGGAGAAGGTCGCAATTATCCACAAGAACTTGGCTACTGTCCAGAGTCGTCAGAAGAGTTACACCGACAATCATAAGCAACCCTTGAAATTCACCGTGGGAGACCAGGTTTTCCTCAAGGTTTTCCCCTACAAGGGAAAGATGTAGTTCGAAAAAAGAGGGAAGTTAGACCCTCGTTATGTGGGGTTTTTTTGAATTTTTAAATGCATTGAGACACGTGGCATACCGTCTCGCTCTATTCCAAGAGTTTACTAGTCTACATGACGTCTTTCACGTCTCAATACTAAAGAGGTACCACCTTGAGCCTTCTCATATTATTCCTCGTGATGAGGTGCTTGTACAAGTCGACATGACTTATGAGGATGTTTTGTGGAGATTCTTGGGTTGATTGACAAGGTCTTGCACAACAACACGATTCCCATGGTGAAGGTGCGATGGCAGCATCATACCCTGGAAGAAGCAACATGAGATTTGGAAAGTGAGATGAGGAAAAAGTATTCGAACCTGTTCGAGACAAATTTGGGGACCAAATTTTTCCAAGGTGGGGAGGATGTAACACCCCGCCCATCGTTGTGCTCCATTAATTTGGAAAACTACTATTTATTCGAGCCTTTAGGCCACATTGAACTCATTTAATTTACTCCACATAGTATTTATTGTAATTCATGAATTTTTTTTATTTTTAATTATTTTGATTTTATTTAGTTTTATTTAATTTTAATTATTTCTATTTAATTCTAATTTAATTGCATTAATTTTATTTATTTTAAAAAAATGGTGAAATAAGAAAAATCCCCTGAAAAAATCTCGCGAGGAAGGGGAGCTGCTTGTGCGGGATGCCTCTGCACTTTGTGCGCTCGCATGCGTGCAGTGTGCGGTTAGACCTTGCGCGCGGACAGGTGCCGCACACTGTGGCGCGACTATGATGGTTCCTAATTTCTATAAATAGGTCTTCCCTTCCCATTCTTCCCCACACTTCCATTATTCCAATTTTCAAGAATTAGAGAGAAAGAAAGAGAGAAAGAATGATCTAGAGAGAAAAGGAGAAAAAGAAAAGGAGAAAAATGAAGGAGAAAATATCATTAAACATGATAATTGTGATTTTTCCTATTTTACATGCATTTGTATTTGTTGGTCTAATAAGCTAAATTATTCTTGTTTTCAAACATGCTATGTGATTTATAGACACTTGATAATTTGCATGTAACAAAAATAATATGAAGTCGATATTATTACTTGAAAAAATAAAAGAAACAAAAAGAAGAAAAAAAAAAAAGTGGAATGAAGCATAAATGGCCTGAAGTATGTATCTGTATTAACATGCATAATGCATCAAGTGTCTCGTTAGGCTTTTTATCTCTAAGAGGTATTTGTTTCCCTAACCCCATATAGCGTATCTGTTTCCCCCTCCCCTATCTGGTCTAGAAGGACATAAGAGGACCGCTCCCGATAGATGACAGCGTACCCTCTAACGAGAGTGGTGATGCGAACATCTATTAAGGGTCACCTTTAGCTAAGTACTATTGTGACTATAGATATCTAGTAGGACCATTGTGGTTTTTACGGTCGTGGTCCTAGATCGGACCATGGTTTGGCTAGCCAAAATTGTGCCTAAGCAAATTGTCATTTTTTGTATCTGATCTGGTCATTTCACATGGGTAGTTGAAAATCTATATTTGCCTTAAGAGATGGAAGTCATATCGACTTCACAAAGCATGATACAAAAATCTAATCGTTTCATGATTTATTTGATTTTTTATATTATCTTGCATGATGTATGTTTGTTTGATTATATTAACGTACTATTTTCCTAATAAATAAATTATTTTCATAATATAAGATAGGCCTATGAAGTAGCCAAATAGTAAGTATTTATCTTAGAATAATTCACCTTTAAAATCTTACGATGTTATTTAAATACTGTTTTTCTTACTAAATATATGGAACCCACTCTTTCTATGTCCCCCTCAAATGAGGAAGAAAATGAGAAACCGCAAGCTGACCTACTCATTGAAGTCTATAAGGATCCCATGGATCCACAAAACTTGAGTGCATGATTGTTCATGCACTCTGATGAGTCCAATAGCATAGTAAAAGAAGTGGCATTCTTTTGTATTTTGACATTGTATTTTATAGTCACTTCTGACTTCTGTTATATATATGTAATTGGAACTAATATATATTTGTAAAGGATTTATATTAATTTGTTCCGTTGCATAAAATTTCATCATGCACTTGTTATTATATTTCTATATCTGACACTCATTTGTCTTAATTAGCATTTGAGATGTCACAGTACATTTGTATGAATAATGAAATTGTAATGTTAAGTATGTATTTTAGATTGACAATTTTGAGAATGCAAGTGTGGTAACATGTGAAGGAAAATTTAAGTAGATGAAAATAGGGAGGAAAATAAATTAGAAATAGAGGACATAATAATAATATAAGTGACACTAATAAAATAAAATTACAATAATAATAATAATAATAAATACTAGCAAATAGATATATAATACATTAACAAATTGCAAAGAATTACATAAAGTAAACAAATATTAACAAAAACAAAACACGAATAATTAAATGAAATTTCTAAAGTAAAATTAAGAGGGAATTAGTTAGAAAAGGGAAGGGAAGAGTGATAAGTGAAATTTCAAATGTGAAATAAAATAAAGTAAAATATCAATCTTAACTAGAATAGAAAGAAAAGAAAACAATATGAAGACTGAAAGAAGCAAAAATTTAGAGATAATCCATTTAAGATAGGTATAACTAAAATTCAGCGGTGTGGTGAACCCTATCCTCAGGTGGATGGAAATCCTTCTAGAGGTGGTTGGGTTGTGTGTTCTGTTCTGGGTCACCTGGCAATGGACTACTGTGACTAATGTGTATCTGTTGTTTGTATGTGCATCTCCTTGTGATAGTAGGAATTCCAATCCCATAATGGTACCAATTGGATAACGGATACATACATTCAATATCAAATTAAACTCTAAAATTTAATAACTTCACAATGGTGATTGTGTTGGGGAAAATTGAGAATCGGGGATACCCACTAAGGGGTTACGGATGTCTCAATTTGACTGGAAACTTTTAGAAATTATGGTAGTAATTTTGAGGGATAAAAGATAGCTTGAGGGAAAATGGTGGGATAAAATGGATTTAGAGGAATTTTGAGGAAAAATGGGTCTAACAGAAGTTGGAGGGATAATGAGAGATGAGAGATAGAAAGAAGTTAGGGAGAATAATGAGAAATGAGATAGGACATGCAATACCTTTGTATTTCATAGTTTTCTAATAAAAAGAGAACTAAAAGTTTTCATCTTTGATTGAATGTTTGACTATGTGTCGTATGTCTAGGGTGTAGCATATTTCTTATACTTACTGAGCGCATTGAAATTTTTTACCCCATTAAATTATTATCTTTCCAAATAAAGAGAATCTAGTTGTGGATCAGGAGGATCTTACCCCTGAACTAGATCAAGAAGAAGTTGTATAAGCACCTGTGATATTTTATAACCGAACGAGTATCTATTTTGTTTTAACTCTATCATACGAACCTCATGTATTGTAAACAATGTTACAATGTGGTCAAGGGATAGATGATGGATATTTTGAATCTATAAATATTTTGCTAATTGTATTTTCACTGCATATTTAGTGTTTGATGGCTATAATCCCTCTTGGGGAGAGCAAGTGCCTCATAGGTGGTATCCGGACAAAACAACCCTAGGATTATGCCTTGAACATGAGGTTCTAGAGTCTAAATATAGATAAGCTTGATCTGAAAAATATTAAGGAATAACTTCTTTAGCTAAAATTCAAATGTTAAACTTGTGTTTTTTAGTTGTAGGATAGTAGTATGAGACGTGGGAGACCTTTAGGACAACCTCCCCACGATGGTCCCACTAGGGAGAAGTTCAACTAACTTCTTCACATGATGGAAACCATTATTGCAAATAGGAACAGAGGGGCATTACCATCACCACCTCTTGCACCTGCACCTGCACTTGCTTCTGCACCTGTGCTTGTTCCTACTCCTGCCCCTGTGCCAGCACCTGTCCCTAATCCTGTTGGTGCACCTAATCCTGCTCCTGTCCATACACCACGTCCTCCTCATGATCTTCCCTGATCAGCTCTGGAGCCATTAGAGATTAGTGCAAGCAACATTGATAAGTTCAAAAGACTTGGTCCAACTAACTTCAGAGGAGGTAGTGATCCTACTGTCGCTAAATAGTGGATCAGATCTATTAAAAAAATATTCAGGGTACTTAGGGTCATTTCTGAGCAGAAAGTGGTTCTAGTAGTGTACATATTAGATGGTGAAGCTAAATGATGGTGGGAACTCAAACAAGCATTCCTTCCTAGTCCTATTATTTAGGAGAATTTCTTGGAAGCCTTCAATTCCAAGTATTTTCGAGAGCATGTCAGGCACCAAAAAGAATGTGAGTTTTCCCACTTGACTCAAGGAAACATGACCGTTGATGAGTATATAGAGAAATTTCGGGAGCTTGGTAGATATGCACCAGATGTTATGGCTGATGAGGGCAAGAAAGCCTGCCGCTTTTAGGATGGTTTGAGACTAGAGATCTTTGATAGAGTGGTTGCCTTTCAGCTTAATGATTTCCAAGTTGGGATGGAGAAAGCAGTTGTGATTGAGGGGCATATTAGGAGATTCACACCCTCTACTGGCAGTTCCAAGTTTCTTATTCCCCAGAAGAGGGTAGGTCCATCCAATGCTCCTAATCTTGCTCTTGTCCATACACCACGTCCTCCTCATGATCTTCCCTGATCAGCTCTGGAGCCATTAGAGATTAGTGCAAGCAACATTGATAAGTTCAAAAGACTTGGTCCAACTAACTTCAGAGGAGGTAGTGATCCTACTGTAGCTAAATAGTGGATCAGATCTATTGAAAAAATATTCAGGGTACTTAGGGTCACTTCTGAGCAGAAAGTGGTTCTAGTAGTGTACATATTAGATGGTGAAGCTAAATGATGGTGGGAACTCAAGCAAGCATTCCTTCCTAGTCCTATTATTTGGGAGAATTTCTTGGAAGCCTTCAATTCCAAGTATTTTCGAGAGCATGTCAGGCACCAAAAAGAATGTGAGTTTTCCCACTTGACTCAAGGAAACATGACCGTTGATGAGTATATAGAGAAATTTCGGGAGCTTGGTAGATATGCACCAGATGTTATGGCTGATGAGGGCAAGAAAACCTGCCGCTTTTAGGATGGTTTGAGACTAGAGATCTTTGATAGAGTGGTTGCCTTTCAGCTTAATGATTTCCAAGTTGGGATGGAGAAAGCAGTTGTGATTGAGGGGCATATTAGGAGATTCACACCCTCTACTGGCAGTTCCAAGTTTCTTATTCCCCAGAAGAGGGTAGGTCCATCCAATGCTCCTAATCCTGCTCCTGTCCATACACCACGTCCTCCTCATGATCTTCCCTGATCAGCTCTGGAGCCATTAGAGATTAGTGCAAGCAACATTGATAAGTTCAAAAGACTTGGTCCAACTAACTTCAGAGGAGGTAGTGATCCTACTGTAGCTAAATAGTGGATCAGATCTATTGAAAAAATATTCAGGGTACTTAGGGTCACTTCTGAGCAGAAAGTGGTTCTAGTAGTGTACATATTAGATGGTGAAGCTAAATGATGGTGAGAACTCAAGCAAGCATTCCTTCCTAGTCCTATTATTTGGGAGAATTTCTTGGAAGCCTTCAATTCCAAGTATTTTCGAGAGCATGTCAGGCACCAAAAAGAATGTGAGTTTTCCCACTTGACTCAAGGAAACATGACCGTTGATGAGTATATAGAGAAATTTCGGGAGCTTGGTAGATATGCACCAGATGTTATGGCTGATGAGGGCAAGAAAGCCTGCCGCTTTTAGGATGGTTTGAGACTAGAGATCTTTGATAGAGTGGTTGCCTTTTAGCTTAATGATTTCCAAGTTGGGATGGAGAAAGCAGTTGTGATTGAGGGGCATATTAGGAGATTCACACCCTCTACTGGCAGTTCCAAGTTTCTTATTCCCCAAAAGAGGGTAGGTCCATCCAATGTTCCTCTAGTGAAGAGGCTTAGAGTTATGTTCCTCCTCCTAGACCTACTACAGAATGTCCTAATTGTGGCAAGAAACATGGTGATCAGCCTTGATATCGTGCCAACAATGCATGCTATGGTTATGGGAGTACTCAGCACAAGATCTGTGACTGTCCATACCGCTATAGGCAACCTACACATGGCACCTAGGGTAAAGCACATGCTCTCACAATGCTAGATGTTAAGGCAAATCCAGAGCTCCTCCAAGGTACATATCTCATCTCTAAAACTCTTGTACATGTATTAATTGATCCAAGATCCACACACTCATTCGTATCACCTATTTTTCCACCAAGTTTGGGTGTTACACCTATTCAATTAGATAAGACTTTAAGGGTTTCTACTACTGGAAATAATGTTTTGTTTTCCCATATTATGTATAAGTCTTGTATAATTGAAATAACCAAAAAGGAATTAGTAGTAGGCTTAATACTTGTAGAGACAAACTTTGATGTAATTTTAGGAATGAGTTGGTTAGCAGTCTACCATGCAACTTTAGATTATTATAACAAAAAGGTTGTATTCTATTTGCCTAATGAAAAGCCATGTACATCCTAAACTTATCTTCCATAACTTAAATGTAATTAGTTTCCAAAACTTAAATTGCAAATTTAATTATTATCAACTAACTATTGGAACTAATTGATAGGCAAAAAGCAAAAAGAAATTCCACTATAGCAAATACTAGTTGTACCAAAATTTTCTGACGTATTTCCTGAAGAGTTACCAAGGCTACCACTAGATCGAGAGATTGAGTTCTTTATTGATGTTTTGCTTGACACTCAGCCCATTTCTATTACTCACAGAATGGGAAGAGTAGAATTATCAGAGTTACAAAAACAGCTTTAGGAACTCTTAGAGAAAGGTTTTATCTGCCCTATCATTTCTACATGGAGTGCACCAGTTCTATTTGTAAAGAAAAATGATGGGACCCAATGACTATGTATTGACTCAACCAAGTCACAGTTAAGAACATATATCCTATACCAAGGATTGATGACCTCTTTGATCAATTACAGAGCGCTAAAGTATTCTCAAAGATTGGTTTGAGGTTCGAGTATCATTAGATCAAGATCAAGGCATAAGATATTGCCAAGACTGCTTTCAAAACTAGGTATAGCCACTATGAATTTTGGATCTTATCATTTGGCTTAACAAACGCTCCTGTAGTGTTTTTGGATCTGGTGAATTAGGTATTCCGACCTTATCTAGATAAATTTGTTATTGTGTTCATTGATGATATCCTGATCTACGCCAAGAGTGTTGTTTAACATGTTGAACATTTGAGGTGTATTTTGGGGACTCTTAGAGAATAAAGGTTATATGCTAAACTGAGCAAATGTAGTTCTAGTTTGATAGAATCTTCTTCTTTTTTCATGTGGGTTCTAAAGATGGGATCACAATGGACTCTGCCAAGATTGATACAATAGTGAATTGGAAGCATCCTACTACTATTATAGAAATCTGAAGCTTTCTAGGATTGACAAGTTATTACAGCAGATTCGTCAAGGGATTTTCCAAGATTAGAGCTCCCTTTACTCACCTTACTAGAAAAGATGTGAAATTTAGATGCATAGATGACTGTGAAAACAATTTCCAAGAGCTTAAGAACCAACTTGTTACTACTCTAATACTAGCTCTACCTAGTGTTTTGGAGGTTATGCAGTATATACAAATGCTTCACAATTAGGCTTGGGTTGTGTTTTAATCCAACATGGTAGGGTCATCACTTATGGGTCACGACACTATGTACCTTATAACAGGGGGACCTAGAATAAGCCTATCCCTATTCCAGAATGAAAATGGGAGCATATCACTATAGACATATTTAACTTCGCCAATACACCCGAACACGAAATAATATGTATGGCCATATTGAAACTTAGCATCATACAAGTGTCTTCAAAATAACTACTTTCCATAATGAGTGATGCACACATATCAAAACCACATTTTGAAATAAAAAGCAAAATAATACTTATATCGAAGTAAAACCTTAACAAATACTTACTATGCAAATACGAAAATATAAATTAAACATTTTTCAAAAATATGTAACTTTAATAGTAAAAATACATAAAATACTTCAAAGCTACGTAGGCTAACGAATCCATAATATCCACTTACTTTAGGTTCTTAACAATCCTATTTCAAATCTTTCATTTTCTTTCTGGAGTTGTAATCTTAATTTCGGCTGAGTTCTGACTTTATTTATGACCTCTTTATCTCAAAACCCTAAAAAAGTTTTGGGATAATTTTTGTCACTTTCTTGGCTAAAAAATATCAAACACAATACTCAAAAACTAATTCCAAAAATCAAAGAGAAACTGAATTTTAAAACTTAAGAAAAGGCTTACCTTTTTAACGGTGTATAACCTCCTTTTAACCGTGAGCCTTTTCTTTTTTCTCTTCCTCTTCCTTTGCTCTCACAAATTTAGTAGAGTTCCCCAAGGTTTTTATCTAAAAACCTCATAATACTCTCACAAAATCACACACCTCGTACTCCTTCTTCTTCCCTCACCTCTATGTTTCTCTCATCCATAATATCTCTTCTTCTATTCTCCCATCTCCTATTTATAAGAGTGGGGAGCCATGAGAGATAGCTTGCCACCATTCCGCTATACCACTTCATCCAAAAGTTATCACCTTTCATCATGTCACTTTATCTAAAAAGTTACCACTTTTCACATGTCACTTTATCTAAAAAGTTACCACTTTTCACATGCTGCTTTATCTAAAAGGTTATCACTTTTCACATGTCACTTCATCTAAAAGGTTACCACTTTTCACATGCCACTTCATCTAAAAGTTTCAACTTTCTGTTATGTCATTTTATCTAAAATTTATCACTTTTTACATGTCACTTAATCTAAAAGTTGCCATTTTTTATTATGTCACTTCATCTAAAAGTTACCACCTTTTTCCATACCTCTTTATTCTTACTCTATCTTCTTTGTCTTTATTCATCCTTTTTCATTTTAACTCTAAACTATGTCCTTAACCTTATTGTATATTTTTCAAACACATATAAAGGCTACATTGAATATATTAAACATAAGAAATTAACTCAAGGATATTTTCGAGCTATCACATAACAAATGTGAAACATATGCAGTTTTGAGTTCAAAAATTTAGCTAATCTTTGTTACGTGTCTTTAAATTTAAATCTCTAATTTAAAATAAAAATTATTAAGTGTTTGTGATCCTCTAAGTTTTATTTCTACAATTTTTTAACAAAAATTTGTAATGTCATACTTATATGGTCTATAAATTTATACTCTGAAGAACTCAACATTAATTATCTAATTTTAAGTTATTAGAAATATAATAATTATATATATACATATGTATGTACAATATGGTAAAGAGATATGAAGAGGATAGACTTGGGTAATGGTCATTATTAAATTGCTCTTCTAAATTATGAAACTGAAAAAGAGTTAGCAGAAAATATTCAAAGCTATTTCTATCTACCTCATTTTCCTTCCTTCACTTTTCTTTTTGAGCTTCATTGGTCCAAAACAAGTATTAGCACTCACCATCCTCATCCAATATTCCCTATTCCCATAAAATTCATGTTCTAAAAGTTAAAAAAATGTTGCAAGAAAATTTATATATGTATATATTTTATACATACACACACACTAAATACCATACATAGCCCTTGTTATAAAAACTTTTATATTAAAAAGACGAAATGGTCGAGTTTTTATTAATTATAATCCAAAACAAAATATGAATTTGCTCTTCTAAAAAATTTTTTAAAACAAAAAACATGGATAAAAAAAAATTATATATTCATTTCGGTAATTTCTGTAAGATCAAGTTTGCAATTTATTTCTTATGGAACATAAAAATTAGATAAGAATAATGTCTCCAATTAAATTACATTTTTCCTCTATATTTAATAAGGTATCCAAAAATAAAGATAATACAAATAATATTGTTTTAATGATAATACAAATTAAGTAGGGTCATGTCTATAACCACTATGTATTACATTGTGTAAAAAAAATTTAACATAAATAAAATGAACATAAAAATATTGATAAGAAGGATCCCTCAAATATAAAATGTTGGCTAGCAGGTTTCGACAATACTGGTGTGCATGATGCTAGGGACTTGAGATTTAGTAGTTTTGTTGCATGGGTAGATCAGGCTCTATTATACTGTAGCGTGATAACTTCTATAATTATCTTAAATATTATCTCTTAACAATTATCTTAATAAAATTATCGCTTAATTTTTAAAATAAATAATTAATAAGTTCTTCAGTACAAAGATTAAATTCAAAAGTAAATTTTGTTCAAAGTGAATCATTTTGTAATAGAATATCAAAATTCAACACAATTCCTCCCCTGCGTTTACGTTTTTTATCTCTCTCTTGGACACTTCACCTGCTGAGACATTAAAGCTTTCAAAAATTACATATTTCTCCTTGTTTTAAAATCTTCTTCATTTTAGTTATTTTTAAATTAAAGAGTTTTTTTTTTTCAATTTCTTCAAGCTTTTTCAATTTAAACCTTTATATCAATTTTCTTTTATTTTTCTCAATATTTCAAATTTTAATATTATTTTCTTGGAAA
Source organism: Carica papaya (assembly GCF_054855325.1). Classification (NCBI taxonomy): domain Eukaryota; kingdom Viridiplantae; phylum Streptophyta; class Magnoliopsida; order Brassicales; family Caricaceae; genus Carica; species Carica papaya. The sequence continues at coordinate 28,732,997 of NC_142317.1, forward strand.
ATTTAAATTTTTTGGGGTTAGATTAAATTAATATTTTCTGAAAATTTGGCTTTTGGTATTTTCAAATATCACGGTCTATTATTGGAAATTATTTTCATTAAAATTTTCCTTGAAAAGTATACATGTTTTTCAATTTTCAGACTCTAGGATAATTACTGTTCCCGGGTCATTACATAGAATGTCATTGTTATCAACTTATGCTTTTATATTACACTATACTTTGAGTAGGATGTTAAAAAGTATTTCAAAATTTCTATTAACAATTAGATCATGTTTCCAAAGCTAATTACTAACCGATTTTTATATATTGGTATATTAATAAATGGTTTAAATTAGAGACATTAGATTAAAGTAATTAATCACTTTATTGTAAACTATAGCCGATGTTTTTGTGTAATCCAATGTTGTACCTTGTGCGTAGGGATAAACTTCTATCATTATCTTAATAAAATTATCTTTTACTTTTTAAAAAATAAATTATGAATAAGTTCTTTAGTACATAGATTAAAATTCAAAAGTTAGTTTTTACAGTTGGCGACCATAGAATTAATCAAACCATATTTTTAATTATTTTATATATGTTAAGTAAGATATCGAATAAATAAAATAAAATCGTCTCTCAAATAGCAATAGATTCTTCATTTAGGTCAAAAATTTCAAAATCAAAATCACATTCTAGATATTCATAGATTCTTCATCTAAATTTAAAGATTTTGTAAACTATAGAATAAAATAAAATCTATATTTTTCACAACCTACATAAAATACTCAACCGTATGTCATCTATTCTCCCATCACATTTCAATTGTTCCTCAGTAAAACTTAGTCTTTTTGATTGGTGTAAAGAAGAAGTATTTCGAAAGCTTGGTTTACCACAACCTATGTAACCTCTGAAGTTATTCATTATAAATTAAATTTAAAGGTACGCACTAAAGCTCTATTCGCTAAAAGAAAGAAAAAAAACAAGCTTCTTTTTATTCTTCTTAATCTTCAAGCACATATATAAAATCTAGATGTCTAATGTTAATATTTTCCATTGTCCAATCTTGGTTCATAAGGTTTAAAGGAGGAAACTTTGTCTTCTTCATAACAACAAAATCTAACAGGACCCAAGACCATGTTGCACTTGTTTTCGCTCGGTAAGGCTTCACTTGTGCTGCCACCATTGCAAGGATTTATGTACCATGCGTTGGAAGATAACACATGTATCCAAATTCCAATTAAGAGTGGTGATCATGTTCAAGCCGTTAATGGCCAACAAGTAGACACCAAAACCATCAACACCTTGAAAGAGGTTTATTGGAGAAAAAATCAATGAGGGTAGGCATGTGCGTACATCTTTGTCTACTTCGACAAAGACACACAATTTTGACTAACTTATTCGATGATGGATTATGGAGAAGAGGATGATAACACTATAGAAAACTTACTAGGTACGTATGTCTTACATATGCATATTAATTATTATTATTTTTATTTTTCATGAAGCTCGTTTACTAATCAATTCTTCTCATATATATTTATATGTACATTGTTTTTTCTTTTCATTTTAGGCTTTAATCTAATGTAGATATGATAATTTAAGGAGTTAGTATAAATACAAACATGTAAATGTATAATAAGTTCTTGTGTCTAAATTATGTTTGAGTTAGAGGCAACTATCTCATTTTCTCTCACCATTACAATCGTTAAGGCTAAGGCAGCAAAAGGAAAACAAGTATTTTGTTTTATATAATTGTAAAAAATATATATCAAGGTTTGCTTTGTTATATAATATATATGGTAATTATTACAAAATCTTGACTTTGATTAATGCTATAGTTTAACTTGACATATACATGTACACATATGAATATTAACCTTGATATTTATATGTATATGCATATGTATATATAATACTTAATATTCCTTTGGTTATCCAATTAATTAACCAAATTTAATTATATTCAAACTACCATTTAGCCTACAGAGGCTCTAAGCGTGGAGGTGGTGGATGACAAGGCTATCTAACTAGTCATTATTTGTTCAAGTTCCGTTGTGGCCATGCATTGGAAGCTCTTATCAAAAGTGTTTGTTGTTGTATGATGGGTGATGATTAGATTTAAAAATTTGTGTTTGAAATTTAGGTTTTGGAGAAGAGAAAGAAAACTCTTTGGAATTAAAGCACAATAAAGGATGTATAGATATATATATATATATATGTATGTATGTATATTCTTTTTCTATTTCAAAAATTCTCTAACAATAATGCTACATATTATTTAAGTAAGCATATTTATATTTGTAAAATATGTGCATATAAACTATATTTAAAAGAAATGGGAGGTATCCTTTAATTTATTTTTTAATTTATCATAATCCTACTATTTAAGAAAATTTTCCTAAAATCTCTAAATGAAACAAAGAATCTAATTTAGTATAAACTAGTGATATGATATGGGCTTTTTTAAAAATATATACAGATATTATTTTATTTAAAATAATAGTTTATTAAAGAATTGGATATTTTTTCTAATACTCAAAATTCTTAAGTTCTAGAAAAATGATATATTTAAATTCTTATTGAGAGATAAAATATAAAATTATTAGATAGATTGCTAGTAAGCCACCACCAAAGAATTGTGCTTTGTCAAAGATCGTTTCAGCCTAAAAAATTAGTGTATACTATATAAATGGTGGAACAAGGAGAAGAAATTTTCTCAAAGTTCTATTAAAGTGAATATAAAGTCTTAAATATCACTAAAGGATGAATCTATGGCTATTTAGAAAGTGGTTTTATTTTTTAAAATCTTGGACTTAAATGAAGAATCCATTGCTATTTAAGATGCATTTTATTATATTTATGTGATACATTACTTAATATATATAAAATAATTAAAAACATTGATTTGATTAATTCTATGGTCACCAACCATTTTAAAATTAACTTTTGAATTTTAATCCATGCGCTAGAGAACTTATTCGTCATTTATTTTTTAAAAGTTAAAAAAGATAATTTGTAACACCCGACAATTGTTTTAATTTTAATTTTATTTTTTTCAATATATGTACTTATTTACTTATTTTATTTTAATTTTATGGAAAAGGGGTGAAAATTTGTCAATGATTAAATTAACAAAATTTTGGCAAAAAGGGGTAAAAATTTGGGTTCTGTGGGTATTTTTGAAAAAAAAATTAGAAACCGGGAGTTAAAACGCAATTTAGAAAAATTACACCACGTCAGATGCCCAGTCAGCAGCCCCGACCAACCAGGACGCGCCAGGTAGCAGAGGCACTGACTGGGGAGGTCACACGTGGGGAGCCACGTGGGCGATCCATGTGCTTGCGATCGAACAGCTGAGATTAAATCGCGTGGGCCTACTCCTGATCGAACACGGACGGTCCAGATCGAAATCGCACACGAACGACCCAGATTGAATCGCGCACGGACGGTCCAGATTGAATCGCGATGAACGGGCCAGATTCACTCCCTATTTAATCGCGATCAGACAGTCTTGATCAAAAGTGATGGACGGCCCAGATCGAAAGCGAATGGGTATAAATAACCCCATCCGCACCCAAACCCTAACCCTAGCCGCCAGAAACCCTCGCCGGAGGGCCCTAAGTGTGTTTTCTCACAGGAACTTATGCAAGTTTGGCTGAATTCAGCCAAAAATAGCCGAAAACAGCCAACCCAAGATGGATCACCGCCGCTTGCAACAACGCTGTCGCCGGAGCACGGCGGAGTCACCATGTCAGATTTTCAAAATTGGTCGAGTAGGCCCTGAGACTAATTTTTGGGTTATTTGATACATTTGTAGGTATCGTAAGAGCGTTTCAGTTCCCGAAGAAAAATTCAGGGAACTCAGGACCGCCCATAGGCGCAGTAAACCATTTAACTTTTCAACATCAAATCAAGTAAGGACCCCTCACCCTATCTCCTATCATAGATTTGAAGTTTGAATAAATAATAATACGGTCTTTTGTACAAATTAAATAGATGTGTATAATTAATTACGGATTACTAATGAACCTCGAACCGGACATTGTTCTCTGTTGATTTTTTTTTATTGATCTTGCAGTCTAAAAGTATGATGGCTTCTGGTTTATATATTGTGTGGTTTAAATGCATGTATTACTGCCTTACTTGACCACTATCTGATTTTGAGATCTATGATATGATTGCATTGTCGTATGCATATTTACTTGTTTATGTATTTATGTTTGATTTGGTAACGGAGATTAAGGAAAATAGGAAAAGGGTGTGATCCGATAAATAGATAAGATGACATCCTCACTAGATATCCTGGGAGATGGTGGACGGATTGGGTTCATAGAAAACCCTACCGTGAATGTTGTCTCATACTGAATGGGGTATGGAGACTTGGTCATTTGGCACTCATACCGGATGGGGTATGGGGACGGCTCACTTCACATTCATACCGGACGGGGTATTGAGGTTTAATGTCTTGGTGCTCATACCGGACAGGGTGTGGGGTCGGCTATGTAATTAAGACTGTTAAGGGAAAGAGTTCACATGTAGTGGGGACACCCCTATGGATCCCCATGGATACTAGTAGGTTGGTGAATGAGAAACGGTTACGATTTTGTTTATTGTTAATAAATGTGAATTTATGATATGTTCTATGTCGCTGATCGTGCATAAAGTTATTATCTGTATGATATTATTGCTTCTATAATTTGTTTCATAAATTCCCCAATGGTAAGTAAAAGGGTAAATAGTTTTATCTTAAATAAATGTATTGGTTTAAATCTAATGCTCCATTAGTTGTTTTGATTTTCTACGAACCTTTGCTTCTGTGCTGGTGATATAGTGTGATGTTCTTACTGGACTAGTGTAGCTCATTCCTTATTTAACCATTTCAGATCAAGAGGACCTGGTTCTTGAGCCCGATCTGCAAGAAGACTGCGAATAGATGCTAGATACTTTATATTTTCCTTAACTTTTCTCATTTCTCGTGTTTCTTTTAGAGAATTCATTCTGTGATGTTTGTTTAGTACTTTTAAGTTATTGTGTAAGGGATGAAAACCTTAACCTTTTATTTCACTTCCGCACTTAAAATTATTATATATTTCCTTTTGGATTTCCGAGGCCGTTACAGTTGGTATCAGAGCCGCGTTCCTCAGACCCGTCCCTTATACAATAATACTTAGAGAAACACCAAACCAATGAATTATCACTTAACCCTTCCTTGTGAAATGCAGGTACAGAGAGATGAGAAGAGGAAGACCCCCACTAAATCGAGCAGCCCGGGATGGTTCGCTTAGGGAAGACATTGATAGGATATTTGAGATGCTGGAGAGACTCCTTGCTGCCCAGCAGGGCCGAGAGGAGAGGAGGGAGCTACCTGACCCTCCCCCGCTGCCACAGGTTGAGCCACCACTACAGCGAGAGGATCCCGAGCCACCCCGGTACTACCCTACTCCTCCACAGCACCACCCAGCACCACCGTAGTATGATCGGGTGTCCCAGCCACAATACCGCCCTGCACCGCCATAATACAATTCGGCCCCCACCGTATCAGCAAGTACAACCACAAGGCCCCCAGTCTATCCTCAGCCTGGCCCAGTCCCTTTTCCACGAGACCCAGTTCCTCCCATGATTGACCCGGGCTACATAGAGAGGTACAAAAGACTGAACCCATCCACTTTTGCAAGGGGATCCTTTTTTGAAGATGTCGAGTACTGGTTGGCAGAGATAGAGAAGGCCTTCAAGACCCTAAGGGTGACTTCTGAGCAGAAGGTCACCCTTGCTACCTACATACTAGTGGGAGAAGTAGACCGCTAGTGGGAACTCAAACAGACCACCCTGCCTGTTCCAATTACTTGAGAACAGTTCCTAGCAGCTTTTTATGCAGAATACCTTCTAGAGCATCTCCGATATCTGAAGGAGATAAAGTTCGTCCACTTTGTCCAGGGGAACATGAATGTGTCAGAGTATGCTTGTAAGTTCCTAGAGCTTGGCCAATACTCCCCTGAGACTTTATTGGATGAGGGCAGGAAGGCTAGGAGGTTCCAGTGGGGCCTCCACCCAGAGATCAAGCAGCATTTGTTCGTGCTGGAGCTCAGGACCTATTCGGCCGTTCTGGCCAAGGCACAGCTGGCAGAGATGAGCTTCCACACCCTCCCTCAGGCAGCAGGGAACCTCAGACACTTAGCTCCATCTCATAGACTAGCACCTACTGTGTCTGTCCAACAAAACAAGAGGCCCAGGTCGGTGATCTAGGCTCCCCCTCAAGCTCCAGTGGTAGGACGTGGTAAGATCTATCAGCATTGCGGCAGGGATCACAGGGACCGACCCTGCTACCACCTCAACAATACTTGTCGCATATGTGGTAGTGCCCAACATTATAGGAGAGAGTGCCCAAGGAACCAGAATTAGGGCAGACCTCTATCTAGAGCAGGGCTTACAATATCACCCAGTAGGATGCTGAAGCCAACCCGGACCTAGTACAGGGTATGTACACTATCTGTAACTATCTTGCTCATGTTTTGATTGACACTGGTGCATCGCATTCATTTGTTTCATATGTCTTTGCATCCAAATTTAATGTATTACCTAATAAACTTGATTCTATGTTGTTTGTGTCTACTGCTGGGAGTATGACACTATTGAGAGAAGTTGTCTATAGGGCTTGTGTCGTATAGATAGTAGATAGAAAATTGAGTATGGACCTAATAGAATTAGACATGGGGGACTTTGATATAATTTTAGGAATGAATTGGCTAGCTGCGTATCACGCCACCGTAGATTGTTTTAGCAAAAAGGTTGTATTTAATCCTCCTAATTAGGAGCCATTTATAAATTAATAAAATTATTTAGTACTTATTCCTTGATGGTAAGTTTTCTTATTCGTTGAGTACTTTAACAATACTATTTTTTCTAACTAGGCAAACCCAAGAAATAGAATTGTATTCAAGAGATTCTAGTAGTCTGAGACTTCCTAGATGTATTTTCGGATGAACTACCCGGACTGCCAGTGGATAGGAAAGTCGAATTCATCATAGACCTACAGCCAGACACCCAGCTTATTTTGGTTGCTCCTTGCCACATGAGCCACGTCGAGATGGAGGAACTGAGGAAACAGATCACTGAATTGTAGGACAGTGATTTTATCAAACATAGTGTGTCCTCTTGGGGTGCCGGAGTCACTTTTGCCAAAAAGGGAGATGGAACGTTGAGACTATGTATTGATTACAGAGGATTGAACAGAGTCACAATCAAGAACAAGTATCCCCTTCCCATAATTGATGACCTCTTCGATCAGTTGCAGGGTGCACAGGTCTTCTCCAAAATAGACCTACATTCAGGTTACCATCAGTGAAAATTAGGAAAGAGGACATCCCCAAGACAGCTTTTCAAACTAGGTACGGACATTATGAGTTCTTGGTAATGCTATTTGGGCTAACCAAACTCCAGCAATCTTCATGGATATGATGAACAGGGTCTTAAGACAATTCTTAGATCAATTTGTTATCGTATTCATTAATGACATCCTAGTTTATTCAAAAAGCATAGAGGAACATACTCACCATCTAGCTCAGGTTTTGCAAGTTCTCAGAAGAAAGAAGCTGCATGCAAAGTTGAGTAAGTGTGGATTTTGGCTTGAGCAGACCACCTTCCTAGGACACATCATATCAAAGGATGGAGTATCAGTGAACCCTGAAAAGGTTGAAGCGGTGCTCGGCTGGGAGAAATTGACATTAATTAAAGAGATCCATAGCTTTTTGGGAATGACGGGCTATTACCGCAAGTCTGTTGAAGGATTTTCTAGTCTAGTTGCTCCCATGACTCGGCTCACAAAGAAGAATGTCAAGTTTGAGTGGAATGAGGACTATGAAAGAAGTTTTCCAGAACTAAAGAAGCGGCTGACTACTGCACCTGTGCTGGCCTTACCTAGTGGATCGGTGGGATATACAGTTTATAGTGATGCCTCCTATCTAGGCCTGGGTTGTGTTTTAATGCAGCATGGGAAGGTCATAGCTTATGGGTCCAGACAGTTAAAGATTCATGAGAAAAACTATCCCACCCATGACTTAGAGCTTGCCGCAATCATACACGCCTTGAACCCTTGGTGCCATTATTTATATGTAGAGATCTTTCAAATCTATACCAATCACAAGAGTTTGAAACACATATTCACTCAAAAGGATCTCAATATGCGTCAGAGAAGGTCGATATAACTTCTTAAGGATTATGATTGTGACATCTTGTATCATCCGGGTAAGGGCAACATGGTAGCCGATGCACTCAGCAGAAAAAGTACATGTATATTAGCCCATTTGATGGTTTTATAATGCAGGTAGATTGGGGCCACACAACAGGTTCGGCTTCAGGACTTGAGAAGAGTCACATATTTGGGTCATCTGACCGTTTAGCCTGAGTTAATCTAGAGAATAAGGGAAACTCAATCAGTCAATCCCGCCCTAGTAGCCATCAAGAAATATGCAAAACAGGGAGTTAGCTCATAATTCCAAGTCTCCGTCGATGGGTTGCTCTGATTCCAAAATAGGGTGTGTGTTCCAGGTGACAGTGAGTTAAAGAGAGACATCATGACAGAGGCCCATAGCTTAAAGTTTGCCATGCATCCCGGAAGCACTAAAATATACCAAAGTATGTGACCCCAATTTTGGTGGAACAAAATGAAAAGAGATATAGCTGACTTTATCTCTAAGTGTTTGGTATCTCAGTAGCTCAAGGCAGAGCATCAGCGCCTAGGTGGGCTACTTCAGCCATTACTGATCCCAGAATAGAAGTGGGAACATTTCACCATGGACTTCGTGACAGGATTACCTAAGGCACGCTCAGGACATAATGCCTTCTGGGTAATTGTCGACCGACTTACCAAGTCTTCCCACTTCTTAGTCATCAGGATGACTGATCCTTTGGACAAGTTAGCAATAATGTATATTCGGGAAATAGTCAGATTACATAGAGTATCAGTGACAGTGGTGTCCGACAGGTACCCCAAGTTCACTTCTCGATTTTAGAGTAGCTTTCAGCAAGTCATGGAAACGAAGCTGTCCCTCAGTACTGTATTCCACTTTTAGACTGATAGACAATCAGAAAGAACAATCCGTACACTTGAGGATATGCTCCGAGCTTGTGTCCTTGACTCCGGGGGCCATTGGAACGACCATCTACCCCTGATAGAGTTCACCTACAACAACAACTACTAAGCGAGTATTGGCATGGCTCCGTATGAGGCGTTATATGGGCACCCATGCAGATCACTAATTTGTTGGGAAGAAGTGGGCGATAGAAAACTGTTCGGCCCAGATCTGGTAGAGGAAACTACATCCAAATTAGTTAAGATCAGGAAGAACATTCAGACGACTCAAAGCAGGCAGAAGAGTTATATGGATACCTGGAGGAGAGATTTAGAATTTGAGGAAGGCGGCTGGGTGTTTCTTAAGGTCACTCATATCAAGGAAATCAGTAGGTTTAGCAGGAAGGAAAAATCGAACACCCAATTTATTGGACCATTTGAAGTCTTAGACAGGATTGGTACCACCGCCTACAGACTAGCACTGCCTCCAGAACTTTCTAAGGTCACCAATGTGTTTTATGTGTCCATGCTACGCAAGTACAACCGGACCCCTATCATGTCTTGGCCCACGAACCTCTTCCACTCTAGGGGGATTTATCCTACGAGGAAGTATCAATCAGCATTGCGGATCAAAAAAGCAGATTACTCCGCAATCGGAAAATTTCCTTTGTAAAGGTCGTATGGCAGAACCACAAACCGAAGGAGGTGACATGGGAGCTAAAATCAGACTTTAGAGCCCATTATCCCCAGCTATTCGATTGAGAGTGAGAGACAAATTTGAGAGACCAAATTTCTTTTAAGGGGGGGAGAGTTGTAACACCCAACAATTGTTTTAATTTTATTTTTTTCCAACATATGTATTTATTTATTTATTTTATTTTATTTTAATGAAAAAGTGGTAAAAATTTGTAAAGAATTAAATTGAAAACAATTTTGGAAAAAAGTGGTAAAAATTTGAGTTCTAGGAGTATTTTTGAAAGAAAAATAAGAAATCGGGGGTCAAAATAAAATTTAAAAAAATTGCGCCACGTCAGATGCCCGATCTGCAGCCCCGACCAACCAAGACGCGCCAGGTGGCAGAGGTGCTGACTGGGGAGACCACGCGGGGGGAGCCACATTGGCGATCTGCGTCCGCGCAATCGAACGGTTGAGGTCCATTCTTGCTCGCATGGACGGTCCAGATCAAAATCGTGCACGGACGGCTCATATTGAATCGCGCACAGATGACCCAGATTGAATCGCGCATGGACGACCCAGATTGAATCACGATGAATGGTCCAGATTCACTCCCTATTTAATCGCGATCGGACGGTGCAGATCAAAAGCGATAGACGATCCAAATCAAAAGTGAATAGGTATAAATAACCCCATCCGCACCCAAACCCTAACCCTAGCCGCCAGAGCCCCTCGTCGGAGAAGACAGCCCAGCCGCTGGGGAGCTGACCGTTGGTAAGATTCGGTTTTCTACGTTTTTCGGCCAACTGAGGGCCCTAAGTGTGTTTTCTCATAGGAACTGATGCAAGTTTGGCTGAATTCGGCCGAAAATAGTCGAAAATAGTCAACTCGAGGCGGATCGCTGCCGCAAGCGTCGCCAGAGCACGGTGGAGCCGCCATGCTGAATTTTAAAAATTGATCGAGTAGGCCCTAGGACTGATTTTTGGGTTATTTGGGACATTTGTTGGTACCGTAAGTGCATTTCAGTTCCCGAAGAAAATTTCAGAGAACCTAAGGACCGCCCGTAGGTGTAGTAAACCATTTAGTTTTTTGATGTCAAATCAAGTAAGGATTCCTCACCCTATCTCCTATCATAGATTTGAAGTTTGAATAAATAATAATATGATCTTTTGTATAAATTAAATAGATGTGCATAATTAATTACGGATTGCAAATGGAGCCCGAACTGGATATTGTTCTCTGTTGATTTCTATTGATTGATCTTGCAGTCTAAAAGCATGATGATTTCTGGTTTATATATTATATGGTTTAAATGCATGTATTACTGCCTTACTTAACCACTATTTGATTTTAGAATTTAAGATATGATTGCATTGTCAGATGCATGTTTACTTGTTTATGCATTTATGTTTGATCTGGTAACGGAGACTAAGGAAAACAGAAAAGGGGTGTGATCTGATACATAGATAAGATGACAGTCTCACTAGATATCCTGAGAGATGGTGGACGGACCAAGTTCATAGGGAACCCTACCGTGAACGTTGTCTCATACCGGACGAGATATGAAGACTTGGTCATTTGGCGCTCATACCAGACGGGGTATGGGGATAACCCGCTTCACCCTCATACCAGACGGGGTATTGAGGTTTAATGTCTTGGTGTACCGGACGGGTATGGGGTCGGCTATGTAATTAAGACTGTTAAGGGAAAGGGTTCACGTGTAGCAAGGACACCCCTATGGATCCCCATGGATACTAGTAGGCTGGTGAAATGAGAAACGGTTATGATTTTGTTTATTGTTAATAAATATAAATTTATGATATCTTCTATGTTGCTGATCGTGCATGAAGTTATGATCTGTATGATATTATTGCTTCTATAATTTGTTTCATAAATTCCCCAATGGTAAGTAAAAGGGTAAATAGTTTTATTTTAAATAAATATATTGATTTAAATCTAATGCTCCATTGGTTGTTTTGATTTTCTACCAACCTTTACTTCTGGGCCGGTGATATAGTGTGATGTCCTTACTGGGCTAGTGTAGCTCATTCCTTATTTAACCTTTTCAAATCAAGAAGACCTAGTTCCCGAGCCCAATTCGCAAGAAGACTGCGAGTAGATGCTAGATACTTTATATTTTTCTTTACTTTTCTCATTTCTTGTGTTTCTTTCAGAGAATTCATTCCGTGATGTTTGTTTAGTACTTTTAAGTTATTGTGTAAGGGATGAAAATCTTAACCTTTTATTTCACTTCGGCACTTAAATTATTATATATTTCCTTTTGTATTTCCAGGGCCGTTACAAAATTCTATTAAGCTAATGATAGAAGTTTATAACCACACATAAGTTAAAAAAATCACATTACAAAAAAACATAAATTGTACTTTACAATAATGTGATTAGTTATTTTACTGTAATATCTCTTCTTTAAATCATATATTTATATACCAATATATAAAGATTGGTTAGTAACTAACCGTAGAAACATGATCTTATTGTTAATGAAAATTTTAAAATACCCTTTAACATCTTTCTCAAAGTATGGTGTAATATAAAAATATAAGTTAATAACGATAATAATATAAAATACATAGAGAAGGTAACCAACTTTCCATGATACTAATTCTTTGCATCAATCAAGAGAACTAATTAATTATTTAAGAACAATTACAATGTAGGAAGAGAATAAATGTGTACGGTTGATTATTTTGTGTAAGTTGTGAAAAATATAAGTCTTATTTTATACTATAATTATGAAATCTTTGAACTCAAATAAAGAATCAGAAACTCTTTAAAGTAAATAAAGAATTGTGGCTATTTAAAATATGATTTCTTAAATAAAGATTCATGACTATTTGAGACGTGATTTTATTATATTTATTGGATATCTTAATTTATATAAAATACTTATTAACATTGATTTTATTAGTTTTGCAATTTTCTTTATGGTACAAAATTAGTAACTTCAAATAAAATTTACTTTTAAATTTAATCTTTATGCAAATGAATTTATAAGCTATTTACTTTGAAAAGTAAGAAATAGTTTTGTTGAGATAATGCTAAAAGTTTATGACGCTACAATATATATTTTTGTAATATAAGCAACAAAAATTGACCTTCTGGTCTTTTTAATCTAAAGAATCCTCTAATAATTTATATAGTTTTACAACTTTTTTTCAATTTTTAGAAGATGTGTATTATAAGAATTGGGAATTCTGGATGAAGATGGTGAGTGTTATTGGAATAATGAAGCACAAAATGAAAAGTGAATGAAGGAAAATAAGATCGATGAAATAGTTTTGAATATTTTCTGCTAACTATTTTATAATTTTGTAATTTTGTTATTATAAGACAAATTCAATGATAACGGTTAACCAAGTCTAACCTGTTCACATTTTTTTACCATACTGTACATACATATGTATGTATAGTTATTACCTTGATAATTGATTAAAATTAGATAATTAAGTATTGAGTGCTTTAGAATATAAATAAATTTGTTGACCATACAAGTAAAACACCATAAATTTTTATTAAAAAATTATAGAAACAAAACTTAGAGGATCCCAATCACTTAATAATTTTTTATTTCAAATTAGTTATTATTTAAGAATAAAAAATACATAACAAAAATTAGCTAATTTTTTAAATTCAAAGCTATAGATGTTTCATTTTTTTTATGTACACATATGGGGTATATAAAAAAAATGTGTTGTAAACTTGATTTTTTTATTTTGTTATAATACTATTATATAAGAAAACTTAATCAAAATTCTTACAAGATATCAAAATTCTGATTTGGTAGAAGTTTGTGATATGTAACTAGATTTTGTTTTTGTCTTCAAATGCATTTGTTATTTTATGAGAAACAATAGCATGATTCATCCATGTGAACCGGTCACTAGACTATTTACATCCTCAGTGCGACATTGATCACTACTTGGTGACAAAACCACTCAAACAATTATGGATTTGAGGGGTTCGATTAACTGCCTGTGGTTTCTCTTCTCGTATGACGGGCCCTGTTCAAACTGATTCAAAATAACAAATATATATTGGTGTAGGAAGTAAATAAATGTAAGCTCTAAACTAAAACTCAAATTAATTTGATTAAATCTCATAAATACATTGTTGGAGTTTGCTTGATCTATCAACTAGGAAAAGGAAAACAAATCAATCACTCATGGTGGGCTTTTTAACACAAATGAGTTCTTAGAAAGTATAAGAAAGAAGAAATATGAAAAAAAATTTGCAGAAGCAGTAGAAGCTGCTATGTGCAGCATTGGGAAGAAGAGAGATGATGATTCTGCTTTGACAGCTACTCTCTTTATAGAAAAAGAGTTAGAGATTTCTTTTTTTTTGTTGATTAGGATCATTTTTCTTGATTTTTGATATATCCCAAGCCTTCCAGAATATTTTCTCCTTGATTTTTGACCTCAAATCTTGGCTTGAATAATATATTTTTTACATATTTGGGAAGCACACATTTTAATTTAAATATGCTGTTGTGCACCACTTTTAGCCTTGCCCAATGCTAAGTTGTCTGGGGCAGGACCCAAGCTTTGTCCAAGGCATGTTTCTAGGCTGATGATTCTTTTCATGAACTCTTCCTCTTTTCATTTTGTTTTTCCTTGTTTCGTTCTTATATCATGTACTGCAACAAAACATAGAAGATAAATCGGCTTCGATAAAGTACCATCAAGTTTAACAACCCAAAAGTGGGTGATAGTGATGCTGGTTTTAGGCACTATCAAAATTTATATAGTTTTACAATATTTTTTCAATTTTTAAAAAATGAGTTCTATGGGAATTCAAAATTCTAGATGAAGATGGTGAGTGCTACTGGAACAATAGAGCTCAAAAGAAAAAGTGAATTAAGGAAAATGAGATTGATGAAAATAGCTTTAAATATTTTTTCACTAACTATTTTTTAATCAAGTCTACCCTCTTTATATTTCTTTACCATACTGTGCATAAATATGTATGTATAGTTATAATATTGATAATCGATTAAAATTAGATAATTAATTATTAAATTCTTCAGAATATAATTAAATTTGTCGATAATACAAGTATGACGCCATAAATTTCTGTTGAAAAATTCTAGGAACAAAACTTAGATGATCACAATCAGTTAATAATTTTTTATTTCAAATTTGTGATTTAAGAATAAAAATTATGTAACAAAAATTAGCTTAATTTTTAAATTCAAAACTACAAATGTTTCACATTTTTTATGCACACATATGGTATAGGTATAAAAAAGTGTGTGGAAAAGTTGAATTCATTTTTTTGATTTTGTCATAATACTATTATATTAGACAACTTCATCAAAATCCTCACAAGATATTAAGATTTTGATTCAGTAGAAATTTATGATATGTAACTGAATTTTTTTTGTCTTGAAACGTATTTGTTATTTTCAAAGAAGCAATAGTTTATTAAACAATTTGATATTTTTCCTAATATTCAAAAGTCTTGACTTCATGAAAAATGTGATCATTAATTATGTTTTTTTATTAAGTATGAATGCTTGATCAACATGCTAAATTTTTTATTTTATCCGAAAATTCTCTTTGTTTCTTTTCATTGATTGCGTGGTTTTTATTAATTAATGTTACACATTTGTTTGTTTATTTTAAAAAATTTACTATACTTTACAATAATATGATTAGTTATTTTAATGCAATATTTTAGTTTAAATCATATATTTATATACCAATATATAAAAATTGATTAAAATATAATATCAAAGACATGATCTAATTGTTAATAAAAATTCTAAAATACCTTTTAAGAGCCTACATAGTGTAATATAAAACATATAAGTCGATAATGATAACATTTTAAACTATAAACTAAAATTTTATATGGTCACAACATTTAGCATCTTATGAGCCTTTTAAATGATTATATCCTCATATAAACTTTACTTTGTAATATTAACTTAACTTATTACTGATCTCATAAGTTTACTTAATTTGATACATTTGTAAGTTTTTTGAGTTAGCTTTAACTTATTACTGATGTCGTATAAAATTTTAAAAGATAATTATACATAAAAAAATTATTCCACCACATGGTCTATTAGAGCTTTAAAATGAAAAATTCATCCTCCTTAAAAGCTTTTCTATTCAAGTAATCAATTTGTCCTCTCATTCTCTTAGCTCATAGTCAACTTTTTATTTCCTCATATTATTTTGTCTCTTTATTTTCACCTCAATTTTTAGCCTTAAAACTAATTTTTTGCCTCATTTTTTTCCTCGTGGTATATATAAATGGATATATATATAAAAAAGATATAATCATCAATTAATATTAAGTACGTGAGATTGGTGGTGTAGAGATGCAATTAGCAATTCAATGTGTACTATTCCAATATGTTAGGTCTTGTTATAAAATAAATTACTATTAATATACTGATCACTTATATAACTTTGTGATATAGTTTACTTATTTGAGTATCCTTCATTTGTCACACGACTTTTATAGATAGAAAGAATACGTACAAAATCTCCTTTTTGTATGGAAGTAAAAAATCATTCAAATTTTAATTTGTCCCATGACTTTTATGGGTAGAAGAAATACGTATAAGATCTCCTATTTATATAGAAGTACAAAATCAAATACTGCAACCTTGTTGTAAACCTAAACAACATATCAAGACTCATTGGTGGAAAGCAACAGTTCCATCGGGGTAAATTCATTACCTATACAAGGTATTAAAAAGACTAACTCTTCCACTTCAACACTGCTAAGGATTTCAAGCTCTACCATGATGGTTTGACTAATAAAAGGTGGAGGTGCCCCGATTGGTCTTATAAGAGGTAAATATTTATCATTATTTTTGTTGTATATGTATATATTAATGTGCAAATTCACTATATTTTATGTTGAGTAATGTGTATATATATGTTTCTAAAAGATAAACTGTGATCTTAATGAAAAAAGGGCAAGTTGCAAAATCTGCAGAGGGTGTACAATAAATCCAAAATATAGAATGTACCTCTTGTGTCTCCTTTGGTTGCTATAAGTGTCGCTTAAGGATTGTAAGTCTCGCACCTGCATTAATCATATGCACAATGCATAGCCCTAGTCTCACCTAATCATCACTCTAGCTTAATAATTATGCATATTGTAAGTTTCATCTTTCAGACATTATATTGACTATACATAAAATCCAAACTGCATGATCATGTTTTCTTATTAATAGCCTGAGCTTGATCACCACTTTTAATTGGAATCTAGATGCATATGCCACTTATGTAGCATAGTACACAAATTCCTACAATGCTGGCGGCAACATTTGCAAAAGCTCTAGGTGTGGAGGTAGTGGAAGACAAGGCTCTCTAACTACTCATCATTTATTCATGTTCTGTGGTGGCCATGCATTGGATGCTCTTATCAAAAGTGCTTGTTGTCGTATGATCGGTGAATTTTTAAAAATTTGTGTTTGGAATTTAGGTTTTTGAGGGGAGAAAGAAAACTCTTTGGCATTCATGAGAGAAGAACTAAAGGACAATATAAGATATATATATGTAGATATGTATATTCTTTTTCTATTTCAAAAATTCTTTAACAATAATGCTATATATTGTTTAAGTGGGCATATTTATATTTGTAAAATATGTAAAAGTATGAGGTATACTTGAATTTATCTTTTGACTTATCATAATTCAATTATTTAAGAGAATTTTACTAAAATCTTTAAATAAAATAAAGAATCTGATTTAGTAAAAACTTGTGATATGCTGTTAGCTTTTATTTAAATAAATGCAAATATTATTTATTGAAAAATAATGATTTATTAAAGAATTGGATATTTTTCTTAGTACTCAAAATTCTTGGGTTCTAGAAAAATGAGATCAATAAATTTTTTTTGAGAGATAAAAGATAAAAGGATTAAATAGATTGGTAGTAAGCCACCATGAAAGAATGGTGCATGGTCAAAAATCATCTCAGCCTAAAAAATTAATATATCCTATATAAATGGTAAAACAAACAAAAGAAATTTTTTCAAATTTCTATTGAAGTGACTATAAAGTCTTGGCTATCACTAAAGACTATCTCTATTATATAATATCTTATTACTCTTTAAAACAAAATCTTTCTTTTGATGGGACAACTAATATTGAAGTAATATCTCTCATTAGTAATTTAATCTAATATGCTTAAACCAAGCATATTGGATTCACTATCATAATTCGTTAAAAAAATAATAAATGGAAAATTATATGTGAAATTTAAATCCATAGACGATTAGTATTGTTCAAAGGCTCATAAGCAGATGCTTGTAATAATAATATACAACACTACGACCAATGTTAAGAGCATTTTTTTAGAAGTTACAAGAACCAAATTTCTAAGTTGATTGTTTACTCAGAAAAAACTTCACAAGCTCTATTTCATTCTCATCAAACTTGTAACATGATATCTTGTTAAACTTAATCTTGTATGGATCAGAATAAACATATCAAGTTCGTTTTTCTAGTGAAGCTCCTAGTGAGATGTGTGAAGGAAATTGAAGCCATTTACTTGCAGTAATAATTTTAAATTTATCCACATAGTTAATAATTTATCATAAAGAAAATCACCCAAGAAAAACACATCTACAATGAAAAGGGTGTCGGTATGGATGGCATAAGGGAAGACTTACCAAGTAGAAATGAGTGTAACATGGTCCTGGGACTCGTAAGATTTTGCTTGTACAGATCTCCTTCCGAGCTTCCTCCTTTAAACGTAATGATATGAGATTTAGGCTATAGAACAGAACACACAACCCAACCACCTCTGGAAAGGTTTCCATCCACCCGAGTATAGGGTTCACCACACCACTGAATTTCAGCAATACTAATCTTAAATGAGTTATCTCTAAATTTTTTCTTCTTTCAATCTTCGTATTGTTTTCTTTTCTTCCTATTCTAATTAAGATTGATATTTTATTTTATTTTATTTCATATTTGAAATTTCACTTATCACTCTTCCCTTCCCTTTTCTGACTAATTTCCTATTAATTTTACTTTAGAAATTTTATTTAATTATTCGTGTCTTGTTTTTGTTAATATTCATTTACTTTATGTAATTCTTTGAAATTTGTTAATATATTATATATCTATTTTCTAGTATTTATTATTATTATTATTATTGCAATTTTATTTTATTAGTGTTACTTATAATGTTATTATTATTTAATTTATTATTATTTATTTATTTTTATCTTTATTTTAGATATATATTTTTTTCAATTCTTATTATGTATACTTAGTATTTTTTATTTTTAAATCTTATCCTTACTCTAATTTCTTTTATCCCTAACTTAATTACCTAGTTTCCTATTTAGCAACTTGAATATAATTTTCCTTTATTTCAAATTTATTTTCCTCCCTTTTTTCATCTACTTAAATTTTCCTTCACATTTTATCACACTTGCATTCTCAAAATTTTCAACCTAAAATACATACTTAACATTACAATTTCATCATTCATACAAATGTACTGTGACTTCCCAAATACTAATTAAGGCAAATGGGTGTCAGATACAGAAACAGAATAATGAGTGCACGATGAAATTTTATGCAGCAGAACAAATTAATACAAATCCCTTACAAATATATATGAGTTCCAATTATATACATATAACTAAGGTCAGAAGTGACTACAAAATACAAGGTCAAAATACAAAGAATGCCACTTTTTTCACTATGCTATTGGACTCATCATAGTGAGGGAACAATCATGCACTCAAGTTTTATGGATCCACGGGATCCTCATAGACTTCAATGGCTAGGTCAGCTTACAGTTCCTCATTTTCTTCCTCATCTGAGGGGAGGGTGTAGAAAGAGTGAGTTCTATATGCTCAGTAAGGAAAACAATATTTAAATAACATCGTAAGGTTTTAACAGTAAATTATTCTAACATAAATATTTACCATTTGGCTACTTCGTAGGCCTATCTTATATTATGAAAATAATTTATTTATTAGAAAAATGGTACGTTAATATAATCAAACAAACATACATCATACAAGATAATAGAGAAAATTAAATAAAACATGAAATGCTCATATTTTTTTATCATACTTCGTGAAATCGTTATGACTTTCATCTCTGAAGGAAAATACAAATTTCCAACTACCCATATGGAATAACAAGATCATATACAAATAATGGCAATTGACTCAAGCACAATTTCGGTTGGCCAAACTATGGTACAATCTACGACCACAGCTGTACCAACCATAGTATTCCTATCAGATATCTACAGTCATGACAGTACTTAGCCAAAGATGACCCCTAACAAATATTTGCGTCACCACTCTCGTCAGAGGGTACACTGTCATTCACAGGGAGCAGTCTTCTTATATCCTTCCAGACTAGATGGGGGAGGGGAAAATAGATACCCCAGATGGGGTAAGGGGAACAAATACCCCACAGAGATTTGTCTTTATAGATGACATATTGATTTATTAAAGGGATTTAGTGGAACATGTGGAACATCTGACAACTGTGCTAGGGATGCTTCGGAAAGCCAAACTGTATGTAAAACTCAGTAAATGTGAGTTTTGGTTGGATCAAATAGCATTCTTGGGCCATATTATGTCAAAAGATGGGGTATCGGTGGACCCAGCAAAGGTAGAAGTAGTGGTAAAGTGGGAAAGGCCAAAGACTATAACAGAGATCAGGAGTTTTTTGGGGTTGGCGGGGTATTACCGCCGATTTATTTAGGGATTCTCGAGTATTGCGACACCTCTTACCAAGTTAACAAAAAAGAATGTGAAGTTTGAATGGGATGAGAGGTGTGAGAGCAGTTTCCATGAATTGAAATGCAGACTTGCTACCACCCCGATATTGTACATTTCGTCGGGAGAAGGTGATTTTGCAGTGTATAGCGACGCATCTCACGTCAAATTGGGTTGTGTATTAATGCAACAGGGGAAGGTTATAGCGTATGGGTCCCAAAAATTAAGGGCACATGAAAAGAATTATCCAACCCATGACTTAGAGCTAGCTGCAGTAGTCTATGCCTTAAAACTGTGGTGATATTATTTATATGGGGAAACTTTTGAAATTTATACGGATCATAAGAGTTTACAATATCTGTTCACACAGCGGGAGTTGAATATGCGACAAAGGAGATGGATGGACCTGTTGAAAGATTTCTATTATAGAATCAGGTATCACCCCAGACGGGGAAATGTGGTGGCAGATGCCCTCAATCGTAAGAGTACCAGGGTGCTGGCTCATTTGATGGTGTCTGAGTGTTGTTTACGGGAAGCCATGCAACAACTATGTATTCAAGAAGGGGATAATGGAAGTTATGTGGCTAGTTTAAGGGCACAACCTACCTTGGTTCAGAAAATCAGAGAGGGACAGATGGTGGACACTGAAATGCAGATGATCCGGAAGGGGGTGGAACAGGGGACAGTGAGAGATTTTGGGGTGAAAGGTGATGGGGTACTCAGATTTCAAACCAGAATGTTTGTTCCCAGTGATCTTACGATATGAGAAGAAATACTTAGTGAGGCACATAACACCAAATTTGCCATATACCCAAGAAGTACTAAGATGTACAAAAACTTACATAAAAGTTTCTGGTGGAGGGGCATGAAGTTGTGGCTGAGTATGTGTCAAAGTGCTTGATATGCCAGCAAGTGAAAGCGGAACATCAGAGGCCCAGGGGTTTGTTACACCCTTTACCCATACCCGAGTGGAAGTGGGAACATGTCTCCATGGATTTTGTGACCGGGTTGCCAAGGAATCGCAAGAAGCATGATAGTATTTGGGTGGTAGTTGATCATCTAACTAAATCTTCCCATTTCTTAGCAATGAAGGTGACTGATTCAATGGAGCAGTTGGCCAGACTGTATGTCAAGGAAGTAGTAAGGTTACACGACATTCCCGTATTGATTGTTTCTGATCGGGATTCCTGATTCACCTCTAGGTTTTAGAGAAGTTTACAACAGGCTTTGGGTACTAAGTTGAGTTTTAGCACAACTTTTCACCCAAAAATGGATGGGCAGACGGAGAGGACGATACAGGTATTGGAGGATATGCTGCGAGCATATGTCATCGACATGGGGGGAGATTGGGAGGATATGCTACCCTTAATAGAGTTTACATACAATAATAGTTATCATACTAGTATTGGGATGACTCCTTATGAAGCTCTATATGGTAGGCCTTGTAGATCGTCGGTATGTTGGAGTGAAGTGGGAGACAGACAGTTGTTGGGACTGGAAATGGTGAAGAAAACTATGGCTAAGGTGTTGGTGATACGGCAGAATTTACAAGCTGCCTAAAGTAGACAAAAGGGATACGCAGACAATCGCAGGAGAGATTTGAGCTTTAAAGTAGAGGATCATGTGTTCCTAAAAGTATCTCCCATGAAGGGTTTATTGAGGTTTGGGAAGAAAGGAAAGTTAAGTCCCCGTTTCATAGGGCCGTTTGAGATTCTAGAGAAGGTGGGGGTGGTTGTGTACAGGATAGCTCTTCCTCCTCGGTATAGTGGGGTTCACAATGTATTCCACATATCCCTACTACAGAAATATCATCCGGATCCAATTCATATTATAAAGTATGAATCGTTACCATTGGAGAAGGACTTATCCTATGGAGAGGAACCGATTCGGGTTCTCGAGCGACAAGAAAGGAAGTTGAGAAGTAGGGTTATACCTATGGTGAAGATACAATGGAGACATCATACGAATGAGGAAACAACGTGGGAACAGGAGGACGAGATGAGACAAAATTATCCGAAACTTTTTGGAGGTAAGGTAACAAAATTTGAGGGACCAAATTTTTTTAGGGGGAAGTATGTAGTAATTGGATGTTGAAAAAAAAAATTCTTGTATGTATGTATATATATGTATATAGTAATAATTATAGACGAAAAAGGGTGTAGTTGGGGAGAGGAGGAGGAAACGGTGTCATTTGGAGAAGAGGAAGAGGAAACGGCGTCGTTTGGAGAAGAGGAGGAAATGATGTCGTTTGGAGAAAACAGTGTCGTTTGGAGAAGAGGAGGAGGAAACGGCGTAGTTTAGAAAAGAGGAGGAGGAAACGACATCGTTTAGAGAAGAGGGAGTGGACGGCTGGGATGAGGTGAGATGGACGGGCAAGATGAGAGACAGGTGGGGTATAAATAGGAGAAGGGACAGAAAAAAAAAAGAAAAAGAAAGAGGAAAGAAAAGAAAGAAAATAGAGAAGAGAGGTTGGGGGAAGAAAAGGTTCAAGAGAGAGAGAGAGAGGAGCCGGAGCGAGGAGAAATGAGAAGAGAAAGAAGACAGTGACGGTGCAAGCCACGGGAGTGCAGGAAGAAAGATGGAGATGGGACGTACGGTAAATCTTATGTTTCATGTGTAGGTTTGGTATAGATTTGAAATTGTGACTGTAGGTTGAGGAATCTAGGCTTCGTTTGGGATATAGAGTAGAAAACTATAATTCAGGGAATAAGCGGGTGGAGATGGTAGGTGGAAGCGTGGAAGTGTGAAGGATGTACACCGAGGAGGCCGCGGGAGGAGAGAGAATGAAGAATTCGGTGAGTGAGGGAGGTCCGTGAGAGAGGAAGTTCTGTGTGAGTATGAGTGGAGGTACATGGAGGAGGCCGCGGGAGAAGAGGGAGAATGAGGAGTTTGGTGAGTGAGTGAGGTCCATAAGAGAGAGGAGATTTTGTGTGAGTATGAGTTGAGGTATATGGAGGAGGTCGCTGGAGGAGAGAGAATGAGGAGTTCAGTGAGTGAGTGAGGTCTGTGAGAGAGAGGAAATTCTGTGATTGTGAGTGATGGTACTCAAAGTAGGCCGCGAGAGGAGAGAGAAGGAGGAGTTCGGTGACTGAGTGGGATTCTTGTGAGAGAGGAAATTCTGTGTGGTTATGAGTGGAGGTAGGCATGAAAGGGTGGAGTGTGTGTATGCTGGAAATTAGGGAGTAGGAAAGGGAGGCCTGTAGAGCGTGGGTGTGAGGGATCGGGATAGAGGTGTATTAGTGCAGATGTGTGGTGTGCGGGTGTGAGTTGTATATAGGTTGGTATAGTTGCTATAAATTTAGTAGTTTGGTAAGTGAACATTACTGGTGTGTGTGGGTTAAGTGTTAGTGTGTGTCATATGAGGAGACACGTGTAGGTTCTGTATACAGGTTAAAAGTATAGGAGGGCCTCAGGACAATGTTGTGGAGTAAGAACAGGGTGATATTGTTCTTGAGTTGGTAGCATTGGGGGGACGCCGATATTTGTTGTCACTACCTAGAAAGAGTAAGTTGATCACCGATAGTGGTGATAATAGGGAGACTCTGACGGGCAAGGGGTTGGGTCCTCGATATTGGTGACAGGAGAAAATAGTATCTGTGTGTGTGTGTGGCCTGTTAGGAGTCGAGAGATAGAAGGTTCATTGATGGTCGCCAATATTGGTGACGAGTGAGAACATTTGTACGGTTGGGGTGACGTCGGGGGACGATCACACTTAATATGTGTAATATTTGAAATACTGGGGGTAAGTATTAGTCCCTTGTAGTTCCATGGTGGTAAGAAGGTATGACTTAGGCTACGGAGAGAGAATACATATAAAAATACTGGGTTCATATTGTTGCATATGATACTTGTAACTTAATTTTTACTGTACTGAGTTATATGTGCTCACTCTTTATTATTCACAGATGAAGTAGCGATGGAGTCGGGATCAGAGTTGTTGGTTTCCGAACCTAGCTTATAAAGCAACAGTGCAAGGATTTTTATTGGCAGAATTGAGTGTGTAAAAGTTAGTGGTAGTATAGATTGTGTGTCTGCTGGGAGTGTATGAGATTGTATTTCACTGTGATGTCACATGTATGGTTGCAGGTTTATCTTTGACTTTGAACAATAGATTGTGGTAGTGTTTCTATGTGTGCGACTGATTTGGAATGAAATTTTAGTATTTAGTCATGGAATTGTTTTAGACTACGCCGTTAAGAGGAAAAAAAAACAGGGCATTACACTCTATAAGATAAAAATTATTTGATCTCATTAACTAAATCACATATATAGATGATGCATATGGAGATATGATCATTGAACCGACCCGATTGAGAATTTTTAATAGTTAAATATTTCCTTAAACTGTCAATAGAGTATTTTCTTAAAATGATGAGATAAAAGAATTTCCTCTAACCTGAGATCATTATAGTAATTAACAAGTCATTTATCATACTTTGATTCTGGATACCTATAGTCATAGAACTATAGTTGAAAAGAGATTGGGTGTGATTAAATACTTGTAGAATTATTAATTGATCAAGACGGAATCAGTCAACTTTGATAATAAGTTTAAGTCCTATGTTGTCATTTCCTATAACGACTAAATTAAGACATTCACCATGATAATTGAATGAAAAAAGAAAAGAGTTTCTTATGTCATTCATTAGTTAGTTATAATTGACATGAAATATGGTTAGTTACCTAATGAGATTTGATAGTTAAGCCATATTCTAGGGTTAACCCGGAGCAATAATGATGGAAGAAATTATTATATCATTATTTTAGAAGGTTATTAAGAATAATCGTACACTTCATGTTATGCGGTCGTTAAGGAGTGTTGCTAGACGCAAACTTTGATTAATAAATTAGTTTGACAAATTTGCTACCAGTTTAGTATTGAATCTATGAGGTCGCACACTAATAAGTATTCTGATTTTTGCTAAATGGATTAATTATTTGATAATTAAATTAGAGAATTTAATTTAATCAAATAAATAAAAATTTTAATCTAAATAAAATATTATTATATTCTTTACTAGCACAAAGGATATATTTAATATTGAAGACAAATTAAATTTTCTATTTTAGAAATAAAAAATTTATATTTATATTTTTTTGTTATTATATTGTTAGTGTAATAATATAATATGTGTGGCTATTATAATAATGGAGATTATTATAAAATCTAATTTGAAAATTGAATTGATTTATAAAATTATTTTATTAAATAATAATAATAAAAAAAAAACAACATATATATATGAGATATATATATATATATAATTGGGTATTAAAAAGGAAAAAAAAGGAGTTGAAATTGGTTTGGACAGTACAGGAAATTAGACTTGAATTTTATATATAGGATACATATATATATATATATATGTAATTGGGTGTTGAAAAGAAAAAAAATAGAAAGTCCAAATTAGTTTGGACTTGTACAAGAAGAAGTCCAAATAGGAATTTATAACTACCCATGCCACCTATATATATATATTTATGAATGGAGATTGTAAATGTGACATCTCAAGTGCTAATTAAGGCAAATGGAAGTTAGATATAGATTCAGAATAACGAGTGTATGATAAAATTTATGCAGCGAAATCAAACCATAACAAATTCTTTACAAATATATATAATGTTCCAAATACATACATAAACTGAGGCCAGAAGTGGCTACAAAATACAAAACATAAGGGCCACTTCTTTCACTATGCTACTAGATTCATCAGAGTGCGGGAACAGTCATGCACTCAGACTTGTGGATCCACAGGATCCTCACAAACTTCTAAGGGTAGGTCTGCCTGTGGTTCCTCATTTTCTTCCTCATCTGGGGGGCATGGAAAAAGTGAGTTCCATATGCTCAGTAAGGAAAATAATATTAAATTAACATTGTAATATTTCAAAAGTTTATTATTTTATCTTACCATTTAACTTCCTTGTTTACCTATCTCACCATTATGAAAATCATTTATTTGAATACGAAAATGGTAAGTTAGCACAAAAGATCATATATACATTATGCCAGATAATAGAGAAAATCAAATAAATCATGAAATGCACATATATTTCGTATCATGCTTCGCGAAGTTGTTACAAACTTCCATCTTGGAGGGTAGATACAGATTTTCTACTATACAAGTGGAATGATCATATTAGATACAGATACAGATATGACAATTTGCTAAGACCCACATCCGGCTGGCCAAATCATGGTACGATCTATGACTACAGTCGCACCAACTATAATGGTCCTAACAGATATCTATAGTCACGACATTACTTAGCTATGAGTGATCCTTACAGATAGTGCAATACCACTCTCATTAAAGAGTACACAGTCATCCACTGATAACGGTCTTCTTACGTCTTTTCAGACCATATAGGGGAGGGAGAAACAGATACCCCGAAGGGTAAGGGGAATATATACCCCTCAGAGATAAAAAGCCTAACGAAAAACTTGAAATAATATGCATGTCAATACAGATACACTTCAAACCATACATGTTTCATTCCACTTTTCTCTTTTTCTTTTCTTTTTACTTTTACTATTATGAATTACATATTACATTTATTACATACAAATTCATCAAGTGTCTATAGTTCACATAGCATGCTTGAAAACCAGAACAATTTGACTCATTTAAATATAAAAGCACACAAAACAGGTAAAGAACAATCATATTAAATTTGCTTATCTAAAAATACTTATTAAGACGTCGAAATTAATACTAGATTCTTTACCGAACCTCAATGATTTCTTCTTCACCATTTTCCTTTCTTTCTCTTATTCTCTCACTAATCTATTCTCTCTCTCTCTAAACCTTTGAAAATGGAAGAAATTGAAGTGTGGAGAGGAAGGGAAGGGGCAATTTATAAAATTTTGAAACCATTAGATTCGTGACAAGTGGTGAAATTCGATGAAGAGAGAGGAGAAAAATACTTTTGGCACAAAAAATGAGGGAGGATGACCTCCTCCATCAGTAGCGGGAGTGTGCCGTTAAAGGCAGCGGCGATGTACCGCCCAAGGCAGCAGCGATGCACTACCCGAGGTGGTGGTTCCTGATCGGCACACTGTAACTTAGCTTGTAGGCGCACAGGCCTATTACTACGCATGTAGGGGCTAGCCTATACGCGTGCAGGGCATGGGTGCGCTGGGCGCTGCGCGCAGGCCTACTGCGTGGACAATGTGCACACAGTATGCGATGCTAGTTAGTGTGCGAGGTGACGTGCGAACAGCCTGCAAACAACAGGACGCACGCAAAGGTCCTGACCCCATGCTGTGCGCACGGAGTGAAAGTGCGCGTTGTGCGCACGTCCTGAGCGTGCATACGCATAGAGGGGACGTGCATGCTAGTGTGCGGATGGGGCGTGCGCACCGTGGCCACTGTGCTCGCATGCTCACGCGCATAGTACGTAGTACCCGCGCTGGATTTTTCTTGTGGGTTTTTCTATTTTTTTCTAATTTTTCCTTTTAATTTAATATAAAATAAAATAAAATAAAAATTAATAAAAACAAAAATAAATAAAAATCATGAATCATGAAAAATGTTAAATAGTGTAAATTAATTACGTTTAAGGCAGCCAAAGACCCAAATAAATAGAGTTTCCAAATCATTTTAGCACAGTGATGGGCAGAATTTTATAGTGAAAATTAGAGAAGAGAAGAAAAAACCTAGCTGCAGGCAGACCAAAAGAAAAAAAAAATTGAGCGAATTTATTTTCTTCTAAAATTTAGTGAAAATTTTTTAACACAAATATTATTCAATTTGTTCGCGCGTTCTGTTGATCAAAGAGTTTATTAACAATATCAGTTTTGGTGTGGAGACGCATAGAGTATTTGTGTTTTTGAATAATTTTAATTTGAGAACTCGCTATCATATATATTTTAAATTTGATCTTTAACTTGTAATATAATTTTGAAGCACAAATAGATCATATTGAAATTCTTTATATCTTCCACTGCGTGTTATGAACATATTGCAATCCTACAGCTTCCTTCATTATCATCTCCTCCTCTTCCTGTTTCATTTCACTTTTTCACCATCGTGCCATAAGGGTTTATTCACTTTCCTTATCCCACCAAAGTCATCTCCTTCGTCTATTTACTTTTCTCAAGTAGATTTGATCTATGATCATGAGAAAACACATAGGTAAAAGAAATTACAGTTCTGACGCTGAAAAAATGATTTTATTACTTCAACAATCATAAAGAATTTGATTTTTTATGATTGTTTTTCTCTCTATTTGTTAGTGTTTCCTTTATTTTCTCCTTTGACATCGCATTACTTTCCACAGTAAGTTTTTCCTTGTTCCAATGTAGTGCGTTTTGCTGTGTTTTATTTAGTCAAATTATTAGTACTTGGTTTTGCTATCAAATTATCTTTATTCATGCAACTGACTAAGAAGACAAGGGAGTAAAAAACGTCATAGGTATTAACCTAACTACAAGTTACGGTTTTCTTATGTGTATGCATTTGGTAATAACAGTTGAAATGTTAGTGTAGGAGTTAACAACAGTCAATAATGTCCATGGCTTTTCTATAATTCAAGTGGTGAGAATATATCCAAATTACATAATCCGACAACTACACAAGAACATAGTTAGATCTTTTAAAAATTGAAAAGTTGTCATTCTCATTTTAACGATATTGTAGCAAACTTTAATAATACTTCGATTAATCAAAAATTTAAATTTAGTTCATTTATAATTTAGTATAATTTTTGGTTAATAATTTTAGCAGTGTCAAAGGCTTGTAATTAAGAATACATTATCTTGAATGGGTCAGAAGTCAAAATAAAAACGTATATGAAACATAAGTTGTAGGAATAACACGATAATAATTCTTGAGTTTACATCATGAAAGGGGCAAATGTGGTGTACTTTTTTTTATGTTTTGTTATTTTGCAGGTTAACCTGATAAATTTAAACCACGTTGATGGAATTAACTTTGATTTCATAATAGTAAAAACATTTAGGCCCATGCATAAGTCAAAATTGGATCCATATAAAGACATAATCTTATTAGTTTAAAGATTTAACTGCATATAACATTAGAGAGATCAATATGACATAAATTCGAATCCCTAATGCCTTCCTCCACCTTCTCCACTAGAAGGAGAACTTTTAGGATAGGGTGAAGGTTTAAAGTCATTGTTAAAAGTAGCATCATCATTGCATTGACATTGATTATTTTTACAGTGAATGTTATGTTGATTATTTTTATAGTGAATGTTACCATAAGAGCACTTAACATGGCCACAATCCTTATCGCTTGAACAACTTCCATCGATTTTTAATATGATATCTACATATAGATAGTCAATAAAATAATACAATAATATTATAATTAGAACTCAATAATTTATTTAAACATACACAAATAAGAACTAAGTATGAATTCCTAAAAAAAAATAATTGTACTCTATACTCAATTTAATGAGTGAGACTCACATGAGTTGATGATAATAAAAACAACCAACAGTGCTGCACTCAGAGAAGTCTTCTGCATATCTAAATGTTTTAAAACGAATAAAAACTATTCAGTTTGTATTATTGTGATCTTTGAGGTGAGTTAAAACTGGATTTATTTATAGACTAACATTTTGAATTTGGAATGTGTTAAATAAGAATTAGCATCCTAATGTAAATATAAAATTGATTTTGGATATGAATTTTTTATTGGATTGGATTGGATTATATTTTTAACTTTGGACATGAATTTTGGATTGATTATACTTTCTTTATATTTATAGACATAGAAGAATATTTGATATGGATTTTGATAAATATATTTTTTAGAATAAAATAACATTTTTAGTTAAAAAATATTAATGTGTATAAAAATGTGTATTTGAGTGATTCAAAGTATGGCTTATATTTAAATTATGCTATCACAAATGTAGATGAAAATCATATATAAGATGTAAGTCCAGTTAAAAATTATTTTAATCAATTTTAGAAACCCAATTGGAAATGGCCTCGATAAAGTTCTTAGGTTAATACCAAAACACAACTTAAGTTGCTCAAATCATGCTAGTGTCAAATCGAACATATCCAAGAATGAAGCTTTGTGTGACAACTAAAATTTTAATCAAATGGAGACAAGAGAAATGCACTATTTTTTATACTTATATTGAAATCCTAAATGATACTATGTTTTATGTCACCCAACTACAAGAATTAATTCTGTAAATTCCCAAATAAATGTTGTAATTCTAATTTCTAGTTGAATTTCTTAAGTTAGGATTAACAACAAAATTTAATTATAC
Organism: Carica papaya; assembly: GCF_054855325.1. NCBI lineage: Eukaryota > Viridiplantae > Streptophyta > Magnoliopsida > Brassicales > Caricaceae > Carica > Carica papaya. The sequence goes on from NC_142317.1 coordinate 28,763,714, forward strand.
TAATACATATTGAAAGACTATATTGTAAAAAAGTGAGGTTTCAATGTCAACAGCTTCAAGAAAATTGAAAAAATATTTCAAAAGTTTAAAGAAGATTCCTTCCTAAAGACTAAAAAATATTTCAAAAGTTTAATGAAGTTTCCTTTTTGGTGACTAAAATATATGGTGTAACGGCCCCGGAAATATTAAAATGAAATGAGTATTTAAATATATCAAATGCGGAAGCGATATCAAAATTTCAGTTAACATCCCTTACACGAAAAAAAACCAAAAACGTACTTAAAATATAAAAGATTAAACTAACTAAGAGAGAAACTCGAAAATAAAACTATGAGTATGACTACAGAGTCTCTAGGCATCCCCTTCGTCGTCCTCCTGCGGAACGGGCTCGGGAACCATGTCTTCCTGATCTGAAATGGTTAAATAAGGAGTGAGCTACACTAGCCCAGTAAGAACATCACGATATCTCACCGTCACGGAGGTAAAGGTGGGTAGAAAAACACAAAAGACCAATGGAGCATAATTTACAACAAATCCTTTTATTTATGATAAAACCTTTACCCTCCACTTACCTCGGTGGAATTTATGAAAACAATATAAGAAAAACAATAACATTATCATAATCATTGAATAATATAAGCTGTAAAACATAACACTTATCACGCCCCTTGAAATTTCAATCATTGTACAACATATCTTTTTCTCATTTACCAGCCTACTAGTATCCGTGGGGGTCCATAGGGGTTCCGTTACCCGTTAACCTTTAACATTCATAATCAGTTTCCAGGGCCGTCCCCATACCCCGTCCGGTATGGGCGCCAAAACCATGAACCTCAATACCCTGTCCGGTATGAGGGTGAAACGGCCGTCCCCATACCCCGTCCGGTATGGGCGCTAAAACCATAAACCTCAATACCCCGTCCGGTATGAGGGTGAAACGGGCCGTCCCCATACCCCGTCCGGTATGGGCGCCAAAACCATAAGATCTCCATACCCCGTCCGGCATGTGAGACCACAATCCCGGTAGGGTTCCCTACAGACCCGGTCCGTCCACCATCTCCCAGGATATCTAGTCAGGCTGACCCCCATAATACAATTATCAGTCTACACAATCTTTCATTTTCTTTTTCCTCAGTCAGCATCATCAATTCACATACAAACAAGCAAAACAGTAATTCATGCCAAACAGACAACATACAGTAAATCACCAATCACACTAGACTCAGGCTCCATTAGCCACCTTAAGCAATTTCACACATTCGTTAATTCAAGAAATACCGTTTTATCATTTTGAACTTTAATACCGTGATAGGAAATAGGGTGAGGGGTCCTTACTTGTTTTCGGGATCCGAATACGATTCACAGTGCGCCTGCAGGCCGTCCCTAATTTTCCCTGAATTTTTTCCGGGGAACTGAAACACACTAACAGTACCTGCACGTGTTCCAAAAAAAATCCAAATTAGGCCCAGGGCCTCTTTCAGCCCAAATCGCAATTCCGGCACGGCGGCTCCGCCGTGCTCCGGCGACGGCGCCGCCGCTGGCGGCGGCGAGTCGCCTCGGGTTGGCTGTTTTCGGCCGTTTTCGGCCGAATTCGGCCACACTCGCATTGGTCCTTGTCAGAAAACAACCCTAGGGCCCTCGGGGGGCCAAAAAAATCACGGAAAAAGCGGAGCTTACCGGCGGCGGCGCTCTCGGGTACGGCGGCTCTCCGGCAAGGTTCGTGTTTTGGTGATTCGGCTTCGGTCAACCTGTAGAGAAAAGAATGGTGATCACAGTGATATAAAAATTGCATCGAACGGAGGCCGGGAAGGACCTCGTCGGAGGCAAAAACTGAGAGGGGGCGCGGCGGCGCCGCTGGGTTTCGGCCGCGTATTCCGACTGTTTGGCCGGGATTTCGGCCTCAATTTGGCCATAGGAGGAATCAGCGGGGAAAAACGAGTCGGGGGTATGAAATTTACCTCGATCGACGGTCGGAAATTTCCCCGGTGCGGCGGCGGGTGGCGGCGGTCGGCCTCTGGTTCGTCTTCTCCGGCGAGCGGCGGGCGGCTAGGGTTTGTGGTCTGGTGTGGGGGTTCTATTTATAACCCCTTGCCTTTTGATCACAGCCGTTCATTACGTTTTAATCTGGACCGTTCGTTTTTGATTGAATCTGGGCCGTCCGATCGCGCGATTGATCTGGGCCGTCGGATCGCACCCACGCGGATCGCCAACGTGGCTCCTTTCAGAGTGACGCTGTCTTGCCACGTGGCAGGCCCCGATTGGCCGGGACTGCTGACCGGGCCTGCTGACGTGGCTGCTGACGTGGCCCCCTTTTTTTTTTTTTCTCCCTCCTTTCCGGGTGCTACATATGGGCTCTATATGGTGCTTGAATGGTGTTAGTCAAAGTAGTGATTTTTGTTATATTTAATTGGAAGCAATTAAGTGAGATTATTAATACTTGTCTTTGCTATCAAATTATCTTTATTCGTAGGTATTAAACTAAGTACAAGTTACAGTTTCCTTATGTTTATGTATTAAAGTAATATAGTTAAAATGTCAGTGTAGGAGTTAACAACATTCAATAATGTCCTTTGATAAGTTACCCATCAAAATGGACAACAACACTTTTATAAAATATTTCACCAAACATGTGGATGGCTTTTCTGTATTTCAAGTGGTGAGAAAATAATCAAATTTTCATAATTTGACAACCACACAAGAACTTAGTTAAGAGCTTTAAAGAAATAAATTTTTTTTATCCTCATAATTATCGATTAAACTTTAACAATACTTTGATTAATCGAAATTTTAAATCAAAGATTAATTCGTTTATAATCTAGTAAAATTTTGATTAATAGTTTCAGTATTGTCAAAGGGTTGTAATTAAGAACACATTGTTTTGAATGGCTTGGAAGTCAAAAACGCATATGAAACATAAGTTGTAAGAATAAAACGATAATAAGAAATTTTTTTTGTTTTTACATCATAAAAGGGGAAAATATGGTGGACTGGTTTTTGATGTTTTGTTATTTTGTTGGTTAACTGATAAATTTGAACCACATTGATGGAATTAATTATGATTTCATAATAGTAAAAATGTTCATGCCAATGCATAATTCCTAATTAGATCCAAACAAAGACATAATTTTATTAGTCTAAAGATTTAACTATATATAACATTAGATATTAATATGACATATAAATTTGAAGCCCTAATGCCTTTCTCCACCTTCTCCATTGGAAGGAGAACCTTTTCGACAAGGTGAAGGTTTAAAGCCATTGTTTAAAGTAGCATCATCAACGCATTGGCATTGATTATTTTTACAATGAACGTGACCATAGGAGCACTTAACATGGCTGCAATCCTTATCGCTTGAACAAGCTCTGTCGATTCTTAATATGATACCTGTGTATAGAGAGTCAATGGAATTTTTGAATCAATAAAATAATACATTAATATTATAATCGTAACCTAATAACGTGTTTAAAGATACACAAATAAGAACTAAGCACGAATTACTAAAAAAAATAATCATACTCTATACTCAATTTAATGAGACTCATATAAGTTGATGATTGTAAAGACCCAGAACTTAAAAGGAAATAAAGTCATTAATTAAATGCGGAAGCGAAATAATAGAGTTTAGGGTTCCTTACACAATAATTTAGAATGCCCAATAGGGTTACAGAAATGTCCCTTCTAAAAGAAACAAATGAAAATCAAATAAATAAACAAAAGGCAATATACTGAGCATTCTAGGATGACCTTCACTAGCTTTTAAAGGAAGTTCAGGTGGTGAATTATTCACAACCCTCTTGTTGATCGGGATCTAGGTCTAGGTCCTCTTAATCTGAAATAGTTAATGAAAGGGTGAGCTACACTAGCCCAATAAGAATATCACACTACTCATCGATACAGAAACTGAAAGTTGGTAAAAATCATAAAAACAATCGATGAAGCTCTTAATTTAAGTAAATTCATTTATCATAAGGAAAAAACTATTTATTGTATATACTTACTATTGTGAGATTTCTAAAATTGACATATAGAGATATAATAATTCAAATAACATTCTAATCTCATTTTTGAGTGAGCAATAGCAACCACTTTCCCCTTTTATTTGCCTATTGGTATCCTTGAGGGCCATAAGGATGTCCAACTACACGGGAACCAATATTCAACATTTTCAATTAACTGGTCATCTCCATACCCTATCTGATATGAACACCAAAAAATACCATCCCTCAATACCTCGTCTAGTATGAGGGTGAATCGGACCATCCCCATACCCTGTCTGGTATGAGTGCCAAAAATACCATCCCTCAATACCCCATCCGGTATGAGAGTGAATCGGGCCGTCCCCATACCCTGTCCGATATGAGCGCCATTTCTAGATACTTCGTCCGGTATGAGACAACGTTCATGGTAGGGTTCTCTATGTACCCAATCCGTCTACCATCTCCCAGAATATTCAGTAAAGCTACCATTCATTAATTCATATGACCAAATAATTTTCTGTTTGCATATTAATTTCTAATTTCACAAATCAACCATAAATTACGCAAGACAAGCAATATATATATATATATATATATCAAGGAAGCATACTTGAATCATTTAATCATTCCAGTATATTATCACGTATTTAAAGCTATAAATTCAATAATCAGTTAAACAGGATAACAAATAAATGACTAACCAGTTTCGCCACCATTGGTAACCTGTAATTATTCTCAAAGTTTTCTAAATTATACAAATACCATATTACCGATTATTAAACTTCAATTTTATAACAGATAATAAGATGAGGGATTCTTATCTGAATTGGTATTCGAAACACCAAACTTTTTACTGCGCCTACTGGTGGTCCCTGGATTTCCTGAATTTTTCTGCGGAGATTAAAACACGCTTACATACCTAAAAATACTCCAAAAAATTCAAAATTGGTGTTAACAACCTTTTTTTGGCCAATTTTAAAATTCCAGCACGGGGCACCGCCGTGCTTCGGTGACGTAACCACTGTCCACAATAGTTGTTTATGTCGGTCTGGCCATTTTTGGCAAGTTTTGACCGATTTTAGCTTGTTCTATACCCCTCCCTGCGAGAAAATACGTTAGAGGGCCTCGGTTGGCCAAAAAAAGCCATAAAACGGAAACCTACTAGCAGTGGAATTTTTTGGTGCGGTGGCTCAGTTGGCTCACCCTCGCGGCTAGGTGTTTTTCTTCAGTCAAATCATTAAAAAATAGAACGCTGAACACAATAGTAAAAAAATTGCATGAAATGGGAAACAGGAAGTGGCTCATCGGAAGAGGTTTCGGGTTTTGCCAATGGTTTTCGACTCAACCGCCATTTTGTTTACTCTGATTTGGCCATGGGCATGCTCAGAATCAAATTCTGAGCGGATAGGAGAATTTTTACCTTTTTTGGCGGTCGGAGGTGGCTCCAGCGTGGCGGCGGGCAGCGGGCGCCTCCCTTCTTCGATGACTAGCTCTTCTTCTCTAACGGTAGGCTAGCAACTAGGGTTTGGGTTCGGTGTGATACGAGATATTTATACCCGTCTTGCGTTAATCTGGGTCGTTTATCACATTTGATCTCGACTGTCCGATCGTGTTTAAAGAAAAAATAAATCTAGACTGTTCATCGTGATTTGATCTCGACCGTACGATCGCGTATAAAGAGGAAATGAAGTTGGGCCATTCTTCACATTTAATAGCTGCTGTTCGATTGGACCTGAGGAGAGAATGAATCCAGACCGTGCACGCACGTGGGAACACTTCCGGGCCATCCGATCTCGGGGCATGCAGATCGCCAACATGGCCTCCTACGTGACACCGAGTCAGCGTGTCTTGCCACGCGGTGCATTCTGGTTCGTCGAGGTTGCTGACTGGGTGGTCCTACGTGGTGCAATTTTTTTAATTGCATTCTGACCCCCAGTTTCTGAATTTTCTTTCAAAAACACCTGCCCAACCCAAATTTTCACTCATTTTTTTCAAAATTATTTTTAATTTCATCCTCAACCTATTTTTTTCATAATTCCACATTAAATAAAATTTTATTAATTTAAAATTTAGATTTTTATATATTTTTTAAATTTTAAAATTAATTTCGGGCCAAATTCTGGGCCTGGGTATTATAACTCTCCTCCCCTAAAAGAAATTTGGTTCCTCAAATTTGTCTCCCTCTCATTCAATCAAATAGTTGGGGATACTAGGCTCTAAAGTCTAATTCTAGCTCCCATATGGCCTCTCTCTGTGTGTGATTCTACCATAGGACCTTAATGAAGGGAATTTTTTAGTTGCAGAGTACTCTGCTCTTTCAATCCACAATACCCACTTGTACCTCCTCATAGGACAGATTCTCTTGGAGTGAAAGGGGCTCATGGGCCAAGATGTGAGAGGGTTCCGAGTTGTACTTGCATAGTATGGACACATGAAACACATTATGGACTCTGGATAGTTTTGGAGGTATTACCAGTCTGTAGGCAGCGGTACCAATTATGTCTAAGATTTCAAATGGTTTAATAAACTGGGGATTTAGTTTCTCTCTCTTTCCAAACCTACTGACTCCCTCAATATGAATGACCTTAAGGAACACTCGATCACCTTTCTTAAATTCTAAATCCCTCCTCCGGGTACCCACATAGCACTTCTGCCTTCTCTGAGCCATCTGCATGTTCTTTTTGATCTTAACTATTTTGGCTATAGTCTCCTCTACAAAATCTGTGCCGAATAATTTTCTTTCACCCACCTCTTTCCAACAGATCGATAATCTGCATGGGTGGCCATATAACACCTCGTACGAAGCCATGCAGATACTTGCTTGGTAGCTATTATTCTAGGCGAACTCTATTAAAAGTAAATGATCATCCCCATGGCCCTTAAAGTCAAGAACACAAGCTCGGATCATATCCTTTAGTGTACGGATCGTCCTTTCTAATTGTTCATTAGTCTGAGGGTGGAATACGGTATCAAGAGACAGTTTCATTCCCATGGCTTGTTGAAAATTAGACTAGAACCGAGAAGTGAACCTGGGGTCCCTGTCGGATACTACTATCACTAGCACTCCATGTAACCTGACTATCTCTCAGATATACATTCTTGCTAGTTTGTTCAAAGGGTCGGTCATCTTAAGGACCAAGAAGTGAGAAGACTTGGTGAGTCGATCAACAATTATCCGAATGACATCATGTCCTGAGTATGCCCTAGGCAATCCTGTCATGAAATCCGTTATGATGTGTTCCCACTTATACTCCAGAATTAGTAATGGATAAAGTAGCCCGCCTAGGCATTGATGCTCTGTCTTGACTTACTGACACACTAGACACTTGGAAATAAAGTCGGTCACCTCTCTTTTTATCTTGTTCTACGAAAACCGGGGTTGTATACTTTGATACATCTTAGTGCTTCTGAGATGCATGACAAACTTTGAGTTATGAGCCTCTATCATGATGTCCCTTTTCAGCTCACTATCACATGGAACACATACCCTGTCCTGAAGTCTGAGCAATCCATCGACAGAGACCCAAAATTCTGAATTTACTCACTGTTCTGCATCTTTCCTAAGAGCTGCTAAGGTGGAATCAGTGGATTGGGCTTTCTTTATTCTCTGGATCAACTCATATTGAACAGTCAGGTGGGCCAAGCATGTAACTCTCTTCAGGTCCTGAAGTCGTACCTGTTGTGCGGCCCCTACTACTCTACATTCTGAAACTATTATGTGAGCTAATATACCTGTAGTTTTTCTGCTAAGTATGTCAGCTACCATGTTGCCCTTGCCCGGGTAATACAAAATGTTGCAATCGTAGTCCTTGAGGAGTTCTATCCATCGTCTCTGATGCATATTGAGATTTTCTTGAGTGAATATGTGTTTCAAGCTCTTATGGTTGGTATAGATGTGAAAAGTCTCTCTATACAAGTAATGATGCCAAGTCTTCAAGGCGTGGATAATCGCAGCAAATTCTAAGTTGTGGGTAGGGTAATTTTTGTCATAACTCTTCAATTGCCTAGACCCATAGGCTATGACCTTCCCATGCTGCATCAGAATACAGCCCAGCCCCAGGTAGGAGGCATCACTATAAACTATATATCCACATATCCCACTCGGTAAGGCCAACACAGGTGTAGTAATCAACTACTTTTTTAGTTTTGAAAAGCTCATTTCACAGTCTTCGTTCCACTCAAACTTGATGTTCTTCTTTGTGAGTCGAGTCAAAGGAGCAATTAGGCTAGAAAATCCTTCTACAAACCTACGGTAATAGCCTACCATCCCCAGAAAGCTACGAATCTCATTGACCAAGGTCAATTTCTCCCAACCGAGCACTGTCTCAACTTTTTTGGAGTTCATTGACACTTTCTCCCTTGATATGATGTGTCTTAGGAAGGTAGTCTGCTCGAGCTAGAATCCACAGTTACTCAAATTTGCATACAATTTCTTTTCTTTGAGAACTTGTAAAACTTGAGTAAGATGGTGAGCATGTTCCTATCTACTTTTTGAATAGATCAGGATATCATCGATAAATACAATGACAAACTGATCCAAAAATTATCTAAAAATTCTGTTCATCAAATCCATAAAGATGCTGGTATGTTGGTTAGTTCAAATGGCATGACAAGGAACTCATAATATCTGTACTTGGTTCGAAAAGCTATTTTAGGAATGTCTTTTGCCTTGATCTTTACTGATGGTAACCTGAACGCAGGTCTATTTTGGAGAAGACCTGGACACCCCTGCAACTGATCAAAAAGATCATCGATCCTGGGGAGGGGGTACTTGTTCTTGATCGTGACCCTATTCAGCCCCCTGTAGTCAATACATAATCTTAACATCCCATCCTCCTTTCTTGCAAATGTGACTCCAGCACCCCAAGGGGATATACTATGTCAGATTAGCCCACTATCCTGTAATTCATTGATTTGTTTCCTAAGCTCTTCCATCTCAATACGACTCATGTGGCAAGGAAAAACTAAGATAGGCTGCGTGTCAGACTAAAAGTCTATGGTGAACTCAACTTCACTGTCCACTAGCAGTCTGGGAAGTTCATCAGGAAACACATTCAGGAAGTCTCGGATTACCAGGATCTCTTCAAAACAAATTTTTTCTTAAGTTTTTTCAATGTAGAGAAAACAACCGAGTTAAAGCGCTATGTAATAAGGAAATTTCTATTAGGGAATAATATTCAAAACTTTTATTAGCTTGTAAATGACTCTTTGTTAGGAGGCTTAAATACAATTTTTCTCGTAGAAATAATCCACGGTGGCGTGATACGTCGCTAACTAATTCATTCTTAGAAATACATCAGGATCCCCCGTGTCAATCTCTATTAGGTCCATCATGGGTGAAACTATGTCCAATGGAAGAGGGACCAGATATTGCTGGATAGGGACCGGATGGTCCTATAACGGTGTCAAATCATACGGTAGGGGCTCCGAATTGTATTATGATGGTGTAGGATGATATGACGGAGGAGCAGGGTTGCAACAAGGCAGCATTAGATCCTTTTGTTGTAGGGTGGCTCATATTGTGGAAGTGGTAGAGGGTTAGATAGTTCCCTCCTCTCTTCCCTGACCTATTAGGCAAAGATGAGTCTCTCTAAAATCTCAAAGAGCCGATCAACATCCTCTCATAGCGACCCATCTCGGGCTGCCCTGTTCAGTAAGGGACCTCATCTTCTCATGTCTTTGTACTTATTTTTCACCAGGAAGGTTGGGCAATAGTTCGTATTTGGTGTTTTTAAGTCTTTTGTAAGGAATAGTTTTGAGGAACGCGGCTCTGATACCAACTGTAAAGGCTCGGAACTTAAAAAGAAATAAAATCATGAATTAAATACAGAAGTGAAACAATAGAGTTTAGGGTTCACATTCCTTACATATTAATTTAGAATGCCCAATAGGGTTACGAAAATGTCTCTTCTAAAAGAAACAAAAAAAAATCATATAAATAAACAAAAGGCAATATACTGAGCATTCTAAGACGACCTTCACTAGCTTCTGAAGAGAGTCCAGGTGGTAAATTATTCACAACCCTCTTATTGATCGGGATTTGGGTCTAGGTCCTCTTGATCTGAAATAGTTAATGACAGGATGAGCTACAGTAGCCCAGTAAGAATATCACACTACTCACCAATACAGAAACTGAAGGTTGGTAAAAATCATAAAAACAAGCAATGGAGCTCTTGATTTAAGCAAATTCATTTATCATAAGGAAAAAATCATTTATTGCATATATTTATTGTTGCGAGATTTCTAAAATTGACCTATAGATATACAATAATTCAAATAACATTCTAATCTCATTTTCGAGTGAGCAATAGCAACCAATTTTTCCTTTTATTTGCCTACCAGTATTCCTAGGGGATCATAAAGATGTCCCACTATGCGTGAACCAATATTCAACATTGTCAACTAACCGACTGTCCCCACACCCCATCCGATATGAGCGCCAAAAAATACCATCCATCAATACCCTATCCGGTATAAGGGTGAATCGGGCCGTCCCCATACCTCGTCTGGTATAAGCGCTAAAAATACTATTCCTCGATACCCGTCCGGTATAAGACAACGTTCACGGTAGGGTTCTCTATGTACTCGGTTCATCCACAATCTTTCAAGATATCCAATACGGTTATCATTCATTAATTCACGTGACCAATCAATTTTTCATTTGCATATTAATTTTTAATTTCACAAATCAAGCATAAATCACCCAAGACAAGCAATATATATATATCAAGGAAGCACAACTAAATCATTCAACCATTCCAGTATATTATCATGTATTTAAAGCTGTAAATTCAACAATCAATTACACAGGACAACAAATAAATGATTAACAAGTTCCGTCTCCATTAGTAACCTGTAATTATTCTCAAACAATTTTAAATTACACGAAATATCATATTATCGATTATTAAGCTTCAATTCCATAATAGAGAATAAAGTGAGGGATTCTTACCCGAATCGATGTACGAAATACCGAACTCTCTATTGCACCTGCTAGCGGTTCTTATGTTTCCTGAATTTTTCTGTGGAGATTAAAATACGTTTCACATACCTAAAAATACCCGAACAAATCCAAAATCGGTGTTAAAAACCTTTTTTGGCCAATTTAAAAATTTTGGCACGATAGCACAACTGCTCACGATAGTGGTTTGCCTTGGCCTGGCCATTTCCAACCAACTTTATCCAATCTCAGTCCGTTTTATACCCATCCATATGAGAAAATATGTTAAGGAACATCGGTTGGCCGAAAAAAGTCAAAAAATAAAAATCTACCGGTAGTGAGATTTTTCATTGCGGCAGCTCATCCGGCTTACCCTTGCGGCTGGGCGTTTTTCTTCGATCAACATGTATAAAAAAAATGGTGAACACAATGGTGAAAAAATCATACTAAAAGGGAAACAGGAAACGAAAAAGGGCTCATCGGAGGAGGTTTTAGGTTTTGCTTGCGGCGGCGCCACCAGTCTTTGCCCTCAATTTTTGGCTCACCTACTGTTCCTTTTACTCCAATTTGGCCATGGGGGTGCTCAGAATCAAATTTTGAGCGGATAGAAGATTTTTTACCTTTTTTGGCAGTCGGCTCCCTTCTCCGGTGACTGGTTCTTCTTCTTTGGCGGGAGGTTGGTGGCTAGGGTTTGGGTTTGGTGTGATGCGAGATATTTATACTCGTCTCGTGTTAATTTGGGCCGTTTATCACGTTTGATCTTAACCATCTGATCGCGTTTAAAGAAAAAATAAATCTAGACCGTTCATCACGATTTGATCTCGACCGTATGATAGTGTTTAAAGAGGAAATGAAGCTGGACCATTCATCATATTCAATCACGATTGTCCGATTGCGCATTATGAAGGAGTAGATCTGGACCATCCACGCACGTGGGAACGCTTTCGAGCCGTTCGATCGTGGGGCACGTGCATCGCCAGCGTGGCCTCCCATGTGCCACCGAATCAGCGTGCCTTGTCATGCGGCGCGCTTCGATTCGTTGAGGTTGCTAACTGGGCGGTTCTACGTAGCACAATTTTTCTTAATTGCGTTCTAACCTTCAGTTTCTGATTTTTCTTTTAAAAACACTATCCGAACCCAGTTTTCACCAGTTTTTCCAAAATTGTATTCAATTCGTCCTCAACCTATTTTTTTCATAGTTTTACATTAAATAAAATTTTATTAATTTAAAAGTTAGATTTTTATACATTTTTTAAAATTTAAAATTAATCTCGAGCCAAATTCTGGACCTGGGTATTACAATGATAATAATAGCAACCAACAATGCTGTATTCAGTGAAGTCTTCCCCATATCTAAATGTTTTAAAACTAATTAAAACTATTCAATTTGTAATATTTTGATGTTTTAGTTGAACTGGATCTGGATATATTTGTAGACTAACATTTTCATATTTAAAATGTTTTAAATAAGAATATTCATCCTAATTTAAATATAAAATTAATTTTGATATGAATTTTGGATTGGATTGGATTATATTTTTTAATTCTAGATATTAATTTTTATTTGTATTGGATTGGATTGGATTATATTTATTAATTCCGGATATGAATTTTTGAATTGATTGGATTATATTTTTAACTTTGGATATTAATTTTGAATTGATTATATTTTCCTTAAAAGTGGTAGCTATAAGAAGAGTTAAAGGAAATGAATAAAATGAGATATATCTAGAGATAAAAAAAATCTCAAATGGATTTTATAAAATAGATTTAATTAGTTTAATAAAAAAAATTTTGAACACAAAATATCACATCAATATATTCGTATATGAGTTTGTTCTTTTTTTTGAAAGGAGATAAGTTACCCAAAAAAATTGAAGTTTTTTTTTTCTCATTTCAATAAAAAGTTATGAATTAGAATATAATCAAATATTTAATTAAGTAGACGACAATGAGAATTTAAATCACTAAAGATTTTTCTTAATTGAAAAAAATTATGACACCATAGAAGAAAAAGATAGATATGGAAATAAAGAAGAAATAAAATAGAGTGAAAGAATTAAAACAAATTTTATTTTGTCCAACACAAAATAATATTGTTGAAGATATTAAAATTATTGCAATTTTTTTTTTGCGAAAAATTCAATAACTTATGAATTTTTGCATTGACCACAATTTGTGTTTGTGAATTAAGAATAAACAGTTTCATCTTGAGATAAAGACCATATTCAGTATTTAGTTGTAAATGGGGGTGGGGGTAGCTCATTCTTCATGTCCTTCACAATATTAAATAGGTTGTGATAGACGTGGTTTGCGTATAAATGGTGAAGCTAACAGGCTTAACCTTAACTCTATGGAGTTGCCGAAAAGGATAGAGAAAAAAAGAGCAAAAAACCTCACTTCACCTATCTTATCCTTCTAATCCTCGAGTTTCAGCTAAGAACTAGACTTATTAAGAAATATATCTATAAAATTGGCCATGTCAATCACATGAATAATTTATGTCCAATACTATAATTACTCAAAGATATTATAACACTCTACTTATCACTATGCTAAAATGATTAGGAAACTCTATTTATTTGAGTCTTCGGCCGCTTTAAACTTAAATTAATTTACACTATTCTTAAGATTTGTGATTTTGATCTATTTTTATTTTTATTTATTTTATTTTAAAATATTTCATTTTATTTTAAAAATATTTCAAAAGAAAAATTTAGAAAAAAAATCATAAAATGGCGAAATGGGAGAAAGCCAGCTCGCGGGAAAACTATCTTTCCACGCAGGTGTTGGGCACTATGCAAGCGTGCATGTGCGCACAGTGGCTGCAGGATGTGCGCACAGTGTGCAAGTCCCATCTGCATGCTAGCACAGATGGGACGTGCGCACAGTGTGCAAGTCCCATCTGCATGCTAGCACAGATGGGACGTGCGCACAGTGCACACGGCATGGGGTCAGGACCTGTGTGTGCGTCCTGTTGCGCACAGGCGGGCCATTCGCGTGTCACATCGCGCATGGACTAGCGTTGCACAGTGTTCAACGCCATTCGTGTTGCAGGCCTACGCGGATAGGCCCTATGTGCCTGGGGCTCACGCGCAGGCTAGCACCTGTGTGCACAACAACAGGCCTGTGCACATGCAGCATGATGGTCAAGCACTGCCACCTCGAGCAGTGCACCGCCATTGCCTTGGGCAGTGTGCCACCGTCGCTGGTGGAGAAAATTTTCTTCCTCTATTTTTCGTGCCAAAAATATTTTTCTCCTCTCTCTTCACCAGATTTTGCCACTTGGCATGAATTCAACATTTTTGAAATTATATAAATTGCCCTTCCCTTCCCTTCCTCTCCACCCTTCCATTTCTTCCACTTTTTAAGATTTAAATAGAGGGAGAGAGAGAGAAAGAGATAATAAAATAGTGAGAGAAGAAGAGGAAGAAAGAAAAATAGAGGGGAAGAAAACATCAAAGTTGTGGTAAGGAATTTAGTATTACTTTCGACGTCTTAAAGAGTATTTTTATATAAGCAAATTTAATATGATTGTTATTTTGTCTGTTTGGCATGCCTCTGTGTTCAAATGAGTCGAATTGTTTTGATTTTTAAGCATGCTATGTGAATCACTGACACTTAATGAATTTGCATGTAGTATATGTAATATGTAGTCTGTAAAAATAAAAATAAAAAAAAGAAAAAGAAAAAAGTGGAATGAAGCCTATATGGTCCAAAATATATCTGTATTAACATGTATATTGCATCAAGTGTCTCGTTAGGCTTTTTATCTCTGAGGGATATCTATTTTTCCCTCTCCTATCTAGTCTGAAAAGATGTAAAAGGACCACTCTTAGTGGATGACAGCGTACCCTCTGACGAGAGTGGTATCACACATTTATAAGCGTCAATTGTTGTTAAGTAATGTCGTGGCTATAGATATATGTTATGACCACTATGGTTGGTACGACCGTGGTCATATATCATGCCATAGTTTGGCTAGCCAAAAGTGGGCTTGAGCAAATTACCGTATCTATATCTGATCTGATCATTTCACTTGGGTAGTTAAAAATCTATATTTGCCCTCAGAGATAGATGTTTGTAATGACTTCGCGAAGCATGAGAAGAAATATCTATGCACTTCATGATTTATTTGATTTTCTCTATTATTTGGCATGATATATGTATATTTAATTTTTACTGCTAACGTACTATTTTGATATTCAAATAAATGATTTTTTCTAATGATGAGCTTGGTAAATGAGGAAGGTAAACGGTAAGATGAAATAATAAACTTTTGAAATCTTACCATGTTAATTTAATACTGTTTTCCTTACTGAGCATATAAAACTCACTCTTTCTATCGTTCCCAAATGAGGAACCGCAAACAGACCTACCCTTGGAAGTCTATGAGAATCCCGTGGATCCACAAGTCTGAGTGCATGATTGTTCCCACACTCTGATGAATTCTAGTTGCATAGTGAAAGAAGTGGCCCTTATGTTTTGTATTTTTTGCCACTTCAAGCCTCAGTGATGTATACATTTGGAACATTATATACTTTGTAAGGCATTTGTTAAGGTTTGATTCCGCTGCATAAATATTATCATGCACTAGTTATTCTGAATCTGAATCTGTATCTGACACTCATTTGTCTTAATTGGCACCTGGGATGTCACAGATATAGCATCCAAAAAATTTAGTATTAGTTTTCTACATTTTTTCTCCATTTTTTTGTGAGTTTTATATTTAACTTTCTTAACGATAATATGTTTAAAATTTTCACATAAAATGCATTTAAATGTTCTGAAAGTTATTGTACCACTAGTTATAAGAAAAAACCATTCTTTAAAGGCATGGGTCAGTTTAAACTTTTGCTAACTCTTTCTATGTTCCAAATCGTGGCTCTTAAACAAAAGTCACTTTTAAATTCTCATTGTACTTAAAAATTTAATCATGGCTTTTGTATTTTAGTTGCATTAAAGTGCATGTTAAAATTAAATGATCATCAATATAGCTAAAAACCTTATATTACATATAGATATTAGATTCAAAGCCAATTGAAAACGGCCTCGATAAAGTTCTTTGGTTAATACTAGAACACAACTTAAATGTCTCAAATCATACTAGTGTCAAATTGAACATATCCAAGAATGAAGCTTTGCGTGACAACTAAGATTTTAATCAAATGGAGGCAAGAGAAGTGCAATATTTTTTATACTTATAGTGAAATCCTAAATGATACTATGTTTTATGTCACCCAACTACAAGAATTAATTCCACAAATTCCTAAATAAATGTTGTAATTCTAAGCTCTAGTTGAATTTCTTAAATTAGGATTAACAACAAAATTTAATTATACTAATACATACTAAAAGACTATATAGTTGAAAAGTGAGGTGTCAATGTCAATAGCTTCAAGAGAATTGAGAAAATATTTCAAAAGCTTAATCAAGATTCCTTTTGGTGACTAAAATATATGTGCTCCATATGGTGCATGAATGGTGTTAGTTAAAGTAGTGATTTTTGCTATGTTTTATTGGAAGCAATTAAGTGAAATTATTAGTACTTGTCTTTGTAATCAAACTATATTTTCATAGGTATTAAACTAAGTAACTTGCTAAGTACAAGTTACGATTTTCTTATGCTTATGTATTCAGGTAATATAGTTGAAATGTTAGTGTGGGAGCTAACAACAATCAATAATGTCCTTTGATTAGTTACCCATCAAAATGGACAACAACACTTTTATAAAATATTGCACCAAACATGTGCATGGCTTTTCTGTATATAAAGTAGTGAGAAAATAATCAAAATTTCATAATCTCATAACTATACAAGAACATACTTAGGACCTTTAATGAACGAAATTTTTTCATTCCCATAATTGTCGATATTGAAGCAAACTTTAACAATACTTCAATTAATCAAAATTTTAAATCAAATGTTAATTCGTTTAAAATCTAGTAAAATTTTAATTAATAGTTTGAATAGTGTCAAAGGATTGTAATTGAGGACACATTGTTTTGAATGGCTTGGAAGTCAAAATAAAAATGCAAATGAAATAAGTTGTAAGAATCACATGATAATAAGAAAATTTTTTGTGCTTACATCATGAAAGGGGCAAATGTGATGGACTTGCTTCTTATGTTTTGTTATTTTATAGGTTAACCTAATAAATTTGAACCACATTGATGGAATTAATTCTAATTTCATAATACTAAAAATATTCATGCCGATGCATAAGTCCAAATTGGATCCAAATAAAGATATAATTTTATTAGTTTAAAGATTTAACTGTATATGACATAAGAGAGATCAATATGATGTAAATATTAAGCCCTAATGCCTTTCTCCACCTTCTCCACTTGAAGGAGAACTTTTTGGACATGGTGAAGGTTTAAATCCATTGTTTAAAGTAGCATCATCTATGCATTGGCATTAATTATCTTTACAATGAATGTGACCATAGGAGCACTTAACATGACCACAATCTTTATCACTTGAACAAGCTCCATTGATGCTTAATATGATACCTGTGTACAAAGAGTTGATGGAATTTTTTATCAATAAAATAATACATTAATATTATAATTGTAACCCAATTATGTATTTAAACATACACAAATAAGAACTAAGCATGAATTACTAAAAAATATAGTTGTACTCTATACTCAATTTAATGAGACTCACATGAGTTAATGATGATAATAGCAACCAATAATGCCGCATTTAGAGAAGTCTTCCCCATATTTAAATGTTTTAAAGCCAATAAAAACTATTCAATTTGTACTATTTTGATGTTTTAGTTAAGCTGAAACTAGATATATTTATAGACTAACCTTTTTATATTTAAAATGTTTTAAACAAGAATATTCATGTTAATTTAAATAAAAAATTAGTTTTAGATATGAATTTTGGATTGGATTGGATTGTATTTTTTTAATTTTGGATATAAATTTTGGATCAGATTGGATCGGATTAGATTATATTTTTAACTTTGGATATTAATTTTGGATTGATTATATTTTCTTTATAACTGGTAACTATAAAAATAGTTAAAGGAAATTAATAAAATAGGATATATCTAGAGATAGAAAAATATCTCAAATGAATATCTCAAATGGATTTTATGAAATAGATTTAATTAGGTTAATAAAAAAATTTTGAACACAAAATATCACATCTATAAATTCGTATGAGTTTGTTCTTTTTTTTTCTTTTGCAAAGAGACAAGTTATCCGCGAAAAAATTGAAGATTTTTTTTTCTCATTTCAATAGAAATGTATCAATTATAATACTATCAAATATTTAATTAAATAGACGACAATGAGAATTTAAATCACTAAAGATTTTTTTCAATTGTAAAAAATCATGACACCACGTAAAAAAAAGATAAATATGAAGATAAAGAAGAAACAAAATAGAGAAAAAGAATTAAAACAAATTTTATTTTATCTAACAGGGAATAATATTGTTGAAGATATTAAAATTATTGCAAAAATTTTTTTGTGAAAATTCACCAACTTATGACTTCTCGCATTAACCATAATTTATGTTTGTGAATTAAGAATAAGTGGTTTCATCTTGAAGTGAAGGCCATATTCAGTAGACTTGTAAATTGGGGTGGGGGTTACTCATTCTTCATGTCCTTCACAATATTAAATAGGTTGTGGCAAACATAGTTTGCGTACTATCAGGCTTAACCTTAACTCTATGGAGTTGCCGAAAAGGATCAAGAAAAAAGGAGCAGAAAACCTCACTTCACCTATCCTATCCTTCTCTTCCTTGAGTTTCATGTATGAACTAGACTTGTTAAGAAAGATATTTGTAAAATTTTTATGTCAATCAAATGAATAATTTTTGTCTGGTGCTATAATTACTCAAAGATATAATATCCAAAACATTTAGTATTAGCTTTCTACATTTTATATCCATTTCTTTATGAGTTTTGTATTTAACCTTTTGGATGATAATATGCTTAAAAATTTTATATATTTTATATTAAATACATTTAAACATTCTGAGAGTCATTATACAACTAGTTATAAGAAAAAAATCAT
The DNA here is from genome assembly GCF_054855325.1 of Carica papaya. NCBI lineage: Eukaryota > Viridiplantae > Streptophyta > Magnoliopsida > Brassicales > Caricaceae > Carica > Carica papaya. Next base: position 28,782,675 of record NC_142317.1, read on the forward strand.
TTTTCAAAGGCATGCGTCAGTTTAAACTTTGGTTAACTCTTTCTATAATCGAAGTCATTACTCTGAAATAAAAGTCACCTTTAAATTATCATCGTACTTAAAAATTTAACCGCGGCTTTTGTACTTTAGTTGAATTTAAATGCATGTTAAAATTAAATGATCATCAATATAGCTAAAAACTTTATATTAAATGTAGGTATTAGATTCAAAGCCAATTGAAAATGGTCTCGATAAAGTTCTTTGTTTAATATTGTTGTATAAATTTAGAAATGTCAACAACACCCGTTGTAAAAAGATACAACTTTCTTCATTAGTCTATAAAAGAGAAACTTTTTTTGTAAAATGATATGATTCTTGAGTATATAAGGGAGAAAAAAAAATTGTTTCTATTGACTTAAAAAATAGATAACATTCAGAAAGAAAAATATTATCATTTTCTCTCTCACGTTGAGTTAAATCATAAATAAACTTGGGTTTATGGGTTTGAAGATTATCTTAAACTCTAATAACATCCGGAAGAAAACAAAAAGTATCAATAATTAAAGATCGTGGATAGAAAAATAAGCATCTTGTCCTATTATTTCTGCATTAAAATTAGTACTAATTTTCTAAAAGCAATATCAGAACCTAATTGTTTGCATTTGTCTCCGCAATAATCATGCTCCAATCTGGATTAAGTTTGTTATTTTTTTATGATAATGAATCAGAAAACATGCTATTTTTTTCATGCATATTTTTGTTTTTTGAAAATTTAAAAACAAAAACACTGCATGAGTTGCAAATTTATCTTCCTCTATTTTTTCTCCTAAATGTAAATGTTGAAATGACTGAATATATGTAAGCACTTGCAGTGGCTGTGGTTGCCGATAATAAAAAATTGAGTATTTTGATTTTTCCCACAGAGGCGTTTAAAAGAAAATAAAATTGGAGTTTTAGCCATTGGTGAAAACTGAAAAAAACAGAGCGAGGAGTTGCACTATGTGTGCTTGAAAGAAAAAAAAAGGGAGATGATGATACACTGTGGTGTGTGAAAAAAAAAACATTGTGTGCGCGCGCAGTGTATGCATTAAGGAAGAAAAAAACTAGGAGAGAGAAAAATGTTGAATATATATATCTGTATGTATATTTATACATATATACAGAAAACTAAAAGAAAAAAAAAATAGGAGGATGATGCATTGTGGGAAAAACGAGTACATTGTGCGTGCGTGGAAGAGAAGAAAAAAGAGGGGGCAAGAAAGGAGATTGAAAATATATATATACGTATATATATATATATATGCATAACCAACTCTCTCTGTAGAGGAAAGCAAACCCCCTCTATTTTATTATTATTTTCTTCTTTTCTCTCATCATAATATGATGATTTCATCAATTTTGTTTTTTTCTCTTTAGAAAGAAAAAGAAACAAAATCAAATGTTGAAATTGAAAGTTGAATTCAAGACCTCCCACTTACTAAATGAATACTTTAACCAATTGAATTATGAAATATACATAAGTGTTTATGTATTTGACCGTATTTATAGATTAACGGTATATGTATTTTAATAGTATTTTATGTATGCATACTATTTTATTTATTTGGATGATATATTAGTATTTTGTTATGCTGTTTTATTATCATTGTACTAATATATATTAATTAGTTTACGTATATTAGTTAGTTATAAATCTTTTGTTTAAGTTGAGATAACTATATATATCTATATGATATTTTTTTATACTAATTAGTTTTTCAAAATTAAAGAGTTACATGAATATGTTCTACTTAATTTTTATTTTATTATGATAATTAAATTATCATATTTCTAATTTGTATGATATGTGACGATTATGAGTGTAGCGAAGTTTTCAAACATATGATATAAATAATAAAAATTTGATAATTTAATTATAAAAAAATCGTGCCTAATGTCTATTTTTTTATATACTTGTAAAAATAGCAACCAAGAACATGATTACTTATTTGTCCATCAACGAAAAGTTGAATGGAACAAAGTATGATATATGGCATAGGAAGATTCAATATCTTTTTAATGAGCACGAGGTTTGGAAACCTTGACCAATATTGTACCTGAGCTAAAGAATATCGGTGGTGATCGGTACAATGAGAATCTGGCTGCATATCAGGAATGTTCCAAGATTGATCGTTATGCACTATACTATGTTGTATTGCATGCATCACAATCTCATTTGAGAGTTGTTCTACGGCTAAAGACATGTGGTACAAGTTTAAGGTCACTTATGGCCAGACGTCCGCTACAAGGCTCCGTACATTGGATTTAAAGTGGATGAAATATGAAATGGATCCAAAGCATGGTATAGCTGAACACTTATGTGTCATAAGTGTTATGGTTTGTGACTTTAAGGCTGGAGGGCATTACATAAGAGATTAGAAGTAGGTTCTGAATGTGATTCATTCCTTCCAAATGAACTTGAGTATTGAAAAAGTTTTAAATTCCTGATAGTTCATAGTAAACAAATTAATACTTTCTATGAAATTGCTAGGCACATTGAGATGGAAGTTGAGCGTCAAAAGGTGTTTAATCCTTCCAATGTGGCATATGTTGCCCATGAGGTTAGACCCAAGGGAAACAAGCCTAATCGTACCAAGTAATTTAAGAAAGGTCGGCCACCATTTCAAGCCAATAGACCTAAAGGTGGTGTGGCCAAACAATATAAGACTAAGGGCCATAGAGAGAAAAATGTAGCGTATATGAAGTGCTACAATTACGGAAATAAGGGTCACTTCACTCGTGATTGTTCCGAGCCAAAGATACATTTCTCTATTTTGCCTCTTAATTTATTTGTTTATCTCCATGCATTAGTTGCTAATTCTTTTCCTAATTGGATTGTAGATACGGGAGAAAGCAAACATGTAGTTCAAGATCGAGTTAGATTTGTGGACTACATCGTGTCCTAGTGGGTTCGCAAACTATTGTATTGGGCAACGACAGCGAAGAGGATGTCCTTGGAATCGAAACATACCAGCTCAAGCTACGTGGAGGAAGTACTTTACTCCTTCATGATACTCTCTATGCACCTGGGGTGCGATGTTGTTTACTTTCAGTTGTTTCTTTATTGAAATTGAATTTTTCTTTTAATTTTAAGCCTGGTACTTTAGATATTTTATATCATGGTGATGTATTTGGTCATGGGTCTTTAAAAAACAATTTCTTTGTTCTTAACTTAGATGATAATATATATAATAATTATATACTTGCTTATGTTTTTTACTTTGATTGTGATTCTAAGTATGTTAAATGGAATGCTAGACTTAGTCATATTGGCCAAGACCAGATGAGTAAACTGGTTAAAGAAGGTCTTCTGGACTAACTTACTAAGGTTAAATTGCCTAAATGTGAGACATGCTTAGCTGGTAAAACAAATAAAAAGCCTTTTGGTAAGACTTCAAGGGCGTTAAAGAGTAAAGACTTCAATTCATTTTGATATTAACGGGCCTTTAAATATTGAAGCACGTCATGGTTCCATATACTTTCTCATTTTTATAGATGACTATTCATGATATAGATATGTGTATCTAATTTCTCTTCGCTATGAAGCGCTAGATATGTTCAAATGTTTTATAGCGAAAGTGGAAAATCAAATGGATCGAAGAGTAAAGACTCTTCAAATCGATAGTGGTCGTGAATACCTTTCTGATATATTCAAACAATATTGTAAGAAAAATGGTATACCTAAGCAACTTACAATTTCCCATACTCCGCAATAAAATGGTGTTGCAGAGCGAAGAAATCGTACATTACTAGACATGGTTAGATCGATTATGGCACATGCCAATCTCTCTAATAATTTTTGCGGAGATGCATTGCTTACGACAACCTACATCCTTAACTGTATACCAAGTAAAAGTGTACCTGTCACTCCATATCAGTTATGGAATGGCAAGAAGCCCATTTTGGATCATTTACATCCTTGGGGGTCGGCAGGCTATGTGCATAACCCAATCCATAAGCACGAAAAGCTAAGTCTAAAAGCAACTAAGATGGTGTTCATCAGATATCTTGAACATTCAAAAGGATATGTATTGTTTGGAGAACACCCGAATGGTGGCATGACTGAAATTGACTCCCACAATGTTGATTTCCTTGAGGATGAGTTCCCAAGCATTAGTTAAATAAAAGAGAATCTCAAACTGTATGAGTTACAGGAGGACATGCAACTATCTATTGCTGAGGGGGAGGCATTGAAAACCTACCAAGTCACCAAAAATAGTCATATTCCACCAAATAAAAGAGATAGTGGGAGTGATCCTATTATTCTAGATGGTGAAAACTTGCCTACAAATGATAATCCACCAAAAAATAGGGTTCGTCCTCAAGCTCTGAGCTTCGAACATGAGGTTAGTCTTCATCATCTAGACAGGTAGGTGATGAAGGTCCTCGAATCCAAAAGAGTGAACGTGGAAAAATTTCTCGACGATATTTTCAAATCGAAGGAGAAATTTTCTTATGCACTCTTTTAGAAATTGAGGAACCCACCTCCTTTAAGGAGGCTGTGAATTCACCAAATAGTAAAGAGTGGATTGATTGCATGAGGGATGAGATGGACTCAATGACGAGAAATAAAGTTTTAGAACTAATTGATCTCCCGCATCAACGTAAATAATTAAAAACAAGTAGATTTTCAAGATAAAACATAGAGCGGATGGATCAATTGAAAAGGTTAAGACCCGACTAGTGGTGAAAGATTTTACCCAAATTGAGGATATAGACTATAAAGAGACTTTTTCTCCTGTGGTGAGATTTACCTCTATTCACCTCCTTCTAGCCCTGGTTGCCCATTTGGACTTAGAGTTATTTCAAATGGATGTTAAAACTGCTTTCCTCAATGGTACATTTAAGGAAGAAATATATATAGATCAACCTATTGGGTTTGTCTCAAAAGGTCAAGAAAACAAAGTTTGTCGTCTTAAAAGATCCATATATAGTCTTAAGCAGTCTTCCAGACAATGGTATTTCAAATTCTATAAAGTCATTACTTCATTTGGTTTGTCCATGGTAGATGAAGACCATTGTGTGTATGTTAAGAAAATAATGGGAGGGATTATGTTTCTCTGCTTATGCATTGATGACATACTATTAGTTGGAAACAACATGGAAATGATCAATGCCATTAAGTAGTGATTGTCCTCTATTTTTGAGATGAAGGACATGGGTGAAGCCAGGTTTATCTTTGGCGTAGAAATAATAAGAGACCGTCCTAAGAATCTTCTAGGACTGTGCCAAGAAGTCTATATTAAGAAAGTCTTCAAACGATTTCGAATGTATTACTCCAAACCCGTTGACACTCCTGTTGAGAAATATCTAACTTTTAGCCTTGACTAGTGCCCAAAGACAGATAAAGAGAAAAAGAAAATGAACAACGTTCCTTATGCTAGTGCAATAGACAGTTTGATGTATGCCATGTTGTGTATACGGCCGGACATTTATTTTGCAGTTGGTTTGGTAAGTCATTATCAACGCAACTCTGGACTTGCTCATTAGCAAGCAGTCAAGAGAATCTTGCGCTACCTGCATGGAACAAGTGACCTAATCCTCTATTATCAAGGAGGGGACTTAAGGTTGAAAGGATATTCATATGCAAACTAGGATGGCGACTGGGATGAGTTTAAGTCGACCTTAGGATATGTTTTTATCCTTAGTAAAGGTGTCATAACTTAGTGTAGTAAAAAGTAAGACTGTATTGCCTTATCTACAATGGAAGCAGAGTATGTTGCTAATTATCTTGCTATACAAGAGACAATTTGGTTGTGAAGCTTTCTACAGGATCTCAACGTCACCCCTAAAATTGATGAACCTGTAGAAATGCATTGTGACAATACTACTACTATTTAATACGCTCAGGATCCAAAATTCCATAGGAAAACCAAACATATTAAAAACTGTTATCACTTCATTCGAGGCACCATCAAAAAATAAGAAATTACTATTAAGTATATATCAGCTAGCAAAATGGTTGTTGATCTTTTGACTAAGACTATACCTATAGATGCTTTTCGGGGTCATGTGAAGAGTCTAGGTTTGCGTAGGCTTTAATTTTCAAGTGGGATTTGATACGTAATGGACATATTTTTTTGTATATTAATCATTTATGAAATAAAAGTTTTCATTTTCTTATGAAATGTTCATGAACATAATTGTATAATTAGGCACGTAATAATGTCACCAGGCTTTAAGTTGACCTTATCACATGAGTGATCTCCCTAACGCTTGAGTAGCGAGTAGGATAGGACTAAATCATATTTGCATTAACTATGTACAATATGGACTATCTTTATACTTGTGTTGCATTAATGCCTAAATATTAAAATTTTATAGTCGCCTTAGTATGTCTAAGATGAGACTCTAGAAAGTCGAGTATGAAATATACCCGATTTCATACTAAAGTCTTATAGCCGAATATTGAGTGTCAGGTCACACATTGAGTATGTTGATTAAATGGCTCGAGTTAAATACTTGAGTAGTATTTGGACTTATGATTCACACGGCATAGAAAAATGACATGGCCAATTTAGTGAGAAACATGATAATAAGAAAAATTCTTGATTTTACATTAGGAAAGGGGCAGATGTGGTGGACTTCTCTTTTATGTTTTGTTATTTTGCAGTTTAACTTGATAAATTTGAACAACATTGATGAAATTAATTATGATTGCATAATAGAAAAAGTGTCCATGTTGGTGCATAAATCGGAATTAGATCCAAATAAAGACATAATTTTATTAGTTTAAAATTTTAACTATATATAACATTAAATAAGTCAATATGATGTATAAATTTGAAGCCCTAATCCCTTTCTACACCTTCTCTATTGCAAGGTAAACTTTTGGAAAGGGTGAAGGTTTAAATCCATCGTTAAAAATAGCATCATCAATGCATTGACATTGATTATTTGTAACACCCGGGCCCAAAATTTCACCCGGAATAATTTTATGAGTTATGGAATATATATATAAATAATTAAAAAAATTATTTTATTTTAATTTGATTGAATTTTTGAGAAAAAATGAATTAAGGACGAAATTAAAAATAATTTTGGGAAGAGGGGGGCAAAATTTGAGTTCGGGGAGTGTTTTTGAAAGAAAAAATAAAAACAGGGAGTCAAAGTACAAATAGAGAAAGTTTGGCCATGTAGGACGGCCCAGTCAGCAGCCTTGACAAACTGGAGTGCGTCGCATGGCAAGGTGCACTAACGTTGGTGCCACGCAGGAGGCCACACTAGCAATCTGCGCGCATGGACAGCCTGGATCCATTTTTACCTTAGTCGCGATCGGACGGATGAGATCAACCATGATGGACGGTTCAGATCAGTGCATAATGATTATAAATACTTTGCATCACACAGAAATCTAAACCCTAGCCATCAGCCCCTGCTAGAGAAGAAGAACCAGATGCTGGAGAATGAGGCCGACTGTTGACCGCTGCCGTGCCGAAGCCACCACTGACCACCAAAAATGGTAAAATTTCCCCCTAACCATTCAGAATTTTATTTCGAGTGCCACTGTAGCCAAATCGGAGCAAGAAGAATGATGGCTGAGCAAGAAACTATGAGCAAAGCCCGACAGAGCAGCCGCTACTAAAACCCCAAAACCCCTCCCACGAGCCCTTTCCCGATTCCCATTACATGTGATTTTTCAATCATTTTGCTCACAGTCCTTTTCTGTGCAAGTAGCCAAAGAAAAAAGCTCAACCGTGAAGGAGGACCGGCAGAACCGACGCACCCAGAGGTCCCCCGTCTGTAGGTTCGATTTTTTTTGAGATTTTTCAGCCAACTAAGGCCTCGAACATGTTTTTCTATGGGGAATACGACCAAAACCAGTCACAACCAGCCAAAACTGGCCAAAACTGGCTACGCTAGGATGAACCATCGCCGTGGGCGACGGCACCATGCTAGAACCCCAAAATTGGCTAAAAAGTGTTTTGGGCACTGATTTTGGATTTTTAGGGTATTTTTAGGTGTGTGACGAGTGTTTTGAATTCCATGGAAAAAATTCAGGGAACCCGCTACCTGTTAGGAGGTGTAGTGATTAGGTCAACATCTCGAAATGTCGATCCGAGTAAGGATCCCTCACTCTTTTCTTCGTTACAGTAAATTGAGACTTAACAATGTATAATTTTCTGTTCTATAAGAATTTAGAAAACCGTAAAAATAATTACAGGTCATTAGTGGAGTCGAAACAGGTAAGTTCACAATTGTTTTGATTTCCTGTTTAGTTTTTTATACTATCCTACTTACTTGAGTTTCGTATAGTACATGTTCTTAATTTATAGTTTTAATGGTTTTATCGACTTATCTAGTTATTTTAGCTATATACCATCAGCATGAATGTAGTCCAATTAATCTGTGAATGTGATATGAGATATTGGTATGTATTGTTGGTTATTTATTGATGAAAATTTATATGTGAAAGACTTACTAGGAACCCAAGAAAAAAGCAGACTGGCCCGGTACATAAGGAACCCTGCCATGAACGTTACCTCAGTCAGACAGAGCTGCAAAGTTCCTTACCAGAAAGGTTTAAGAGATATGATTCACCCTTATACCGGACGGGGTATCAAGGTGATGGAATGTTTGGCACTCATTACCGGACGGGGTATGGGGACGGTCAGTTAATTTTTAAAATTGGTTATTGGGTTCACGAGTAAGGGAAACACCCCTATGGACCACCTGGGGTACCAGTAAGCAAGTAAGGAAGAAAAGTTACTATTTTTTGTTCTCTTATGTGTGAAACTAGAGAGTGATATGGATATGAGTCTTCATAGGTTGTTTTGGAAAACTCGTTATGATAAGTTCTTAATAAACAGTCTTCTTTATATTAAATAAATTTACTCAAATTAAGTGCTCAATTAGTTATTTTATTATTTTTACTAATCTTCAGTTTTTCGTATTTGCGATTAGTGTGATATTCTTATTGGGCTAGTGTAGCTCACCCTTTCATTAACTATTTCATATCAAGAGAACCAAGATCCAGATCCCAATCAGCAAGAGGGTTGTGAGTAGCTCATTATCCAGACTCCCTTCAAGTGGTAGTGAAGGTTGTCCTATGATGTTTAGTTATTCGCTTTTCATTTCATTTTTTTAATTTCCGTTTATCTTTTAGAAGGAACATTTTCATAGTCCTATTGGATGTTATAAATTATTGTGTAAGGAATGTAAACCCTAACTCTATTAATCGCTTCCGCATTAAATTTATGAATTTATTTCCCTTCTAGTTCTGGGTCCTTACATTATTTGTAAAATCAACATGATCATAGGAGCACATAACATGGCCGCAAAGATATTTGTATACAGAGAGTCAACAAAATTTTCAAGTGAGTCAAATAATACAATAACATTACAGTTGTAACCCAAATACGTGTTTAAACGGACACAAAAAAGAACTAAGCATAACTTCCTTAAAAAATAGTTGTACTCTGTACTCAACTTGATGACTAAAACTCATATGAGTTGATCATAATGAAAGCAAAGAATTTTACATTCAGAGAAGTCTTTCCCATATCTAACTATTTTAAAAACTATTCAATTTGTATTATCATTATGTTTGACTTGACTTGAAATTAAATTTATTTATAGAACTAACATCTTCATATCTAGAAGGTGTTAAATAAGAATATTAACCATAAATTTAAACATAAAGTTAATTTTGGATATGAATTTTTGATTGGATTAGATTATAATTTTTAATTATGGAAGTGAATTTTGGATTCGATTGGATTTTAGTTTTTAACCCTTGATATGAATTTTAAACTAGATTATATTTTCTTTATAAGTGATAAGAAGACCAGTGTTTCATAGTCGTAGCAAACATATCGACATCAAACATCATTACATTCGTGACTTAAAAGATAAAGAGATTGCAATCGAGTACTATGCATCTGAAGATCAACTTGCATATATTTTCACAAAGCCACTTAAAGTAGATATATTTATCAAGTTAAAGAATATGTTGGGATTAGTTAAATCATTTTAAGGGAGGATACTGGACAATTAAACTTTATTTAATGTTTGAAATTAAGACTTGAATTGATTTACAATAGAGAGGCGAAGGTGAAGCGACAACAATAGAGAAATTACATGAACGACAATAATAAAGAAGGTGAAGGCAAAACAAAAGCCTTTCTACTTATATAAATAGCTTTAGAAAAATAAAAAAATAAAAAGATAAGTGCGAGGAAAATAAAAATATTTGGGACATGAGGTGAAAAAAAATTAAATTAGAATTATTAGCTTCAACAAGCTAATACATAACGAGTTTGGGGTATGAGATTTTATGTTGTGAGTGTTGTAAAATTTATTTTTCTATTAATAAAATATTGAGTGTTTTTTAATTTAGAAATTTATTTTTTAGGCAATTATAACAAAAGTAAATTACCAACAGTCATTTTTGTGTGGTCTAGATTGCTCAAAAATATAATATCTAAAGAATTTAGTTTTAGTTTTTTACTTTTTTTTTCTCCTTTTTTTTGAGTTTTCGTATTTAGTTTCCTTAATGACAATAATTTTAGTTCTAGCTAACCACTAGCCTACCTCAGAAAGGTACTTATAAATTAACCAAGCCAAGATGATGAGGCATTTTTGTTGTGTGTTACAATGGGTCGGAAATAGTACTATAGAGAATGTCATTTTAATTTTCTAAACTTTCTTCTATATTTCTTTCCAAGCTTTCAAATTTACCCTTCATAATATTAACATTCTTATGTTTGACGTAAAATATGACTTTACTCCTCGAAAGAGTCATGACATGGTTAGCTTTAAGAAAAAATTCATTCCCTAGAGATATAAATCAGTTCAATGTCTGGTTAAATCTTTTGTTTTTGGTCCAAATCTTTGATTTGAAACAAATATCCTTTTTATTGTTTTTGAACTCAAAATAGATTCACCCATTATCTTAGTACATTCAGTCAATTAGGACCCATTTTAAAATTAAACAATTACATGTATAGCTTAAAACCATATATCAAATGTAGGCCTAATTACAAATTATCTTAATTAGTTCTTTGGGTTAATGCCCAAATGCAAGTTAAATGGATAAAATTAGTGTAATGTCCAATTAAACATTGTATAGGCTCAAGCTTTGCGTCATAAAATATTAATTGAATGGCCGAAATAGAAAAGTGAAAAAAAAAATCTTGTCTTTACATTAAAACCCAAATAAATAACTATAAAAATTAGTTTTTAAAAAACATTAACTAAATGATCCTAACTCATATTAAAAGATTACTTAATAAAAAAATATAGTTGTTGATGTCACTAGCCTTAAGAGAATTAAAAATATATATTTTAAAAAATTTAAATAGATTCGTTTGCATTGTGACTATGATGGGCCTTCCGTATGGTGGTTAAACGCTATTTATCGGTATGTGTAAGATTTTATTTGAAAGAAATTAAGTTGAATTGTTCATACTTGTGAAGTTTATAAGTTATATCAAAAAGATTATATTGGGAAATGTCTTATTTGAAAGAACTTAAGTTATATTGTTAGTACTTGTGAAGCTTTTAAGTTATATCAAAAAAGTTATATTGGGAAATGTTTTTGAATTTTTTCTTTTATAAAGGAATACATGTGGAAGACTCTTATAAGTTATATCAAAAAGGTTATATTGGGAAATTTTTTTGAATTTTTTATTTAATGAAGGAATACATGTGGAAGGCTCATTATTTATGTTTTTTCACTCTATAGTTCACCATGCAATGTATTGAAGGGTTTGATGGGATGAATCTCGATTTTGCAATAATAAAATTTTCATACTAACATATAACCTGAAATTGGATTTAAATGAAAATGTGATCTTATTGAGATAAATTTCTATTAGCATAAGATATTGGAGAGATCAATGTGATTACTATATTTGAAACCTTAATTCCCCTCTCCACTACGAGATGCACTTCTAATAAATGCTAAATGTTCATATCTATTAGCAGAAGCATCATTCTCACTACATTGGCATTGATGATTAACACATTGAAAATGACCATGTGAGCACCTAAGATCTCTACAATCCTTATCGCGCGAACATACTCCCTCAATTATTAATACAACACCTGTGTACAAAGAGTCAGTTGAATTTGCAAGTCAATGAATAATCTTATCATCTTAAAAACATAACCCACTATGCTTTCTTGCATTAACTAGTGAAAATAAAACATGAACAATTCAAAAAACAAAAAACCATCGCCATTTTACTCAATTTAAAGGCTAATATTCACATGAAGAAATGATTAGGAAAGCCACCAAGAATGCTGCCTTCAAAGAAGTCTTATACATATCTAATTGTTTTGAAAACCAACAAAAACTAATGAATTTATTTTATGTTGATATTTGAATTAAAATATATATGTGGAAAAAAATATCTACTATGGATTTTGATAAATAAATTTTTCTAGGATACTTTAAACAATTAAACTTGGCTTAATTAATGTTGAAAATTAAAACTTAAATTAATTAACAATAAAGAGACGAAGGTGTAACAGAAACAGAGGAAAACAGTAACAATAAAGAAGGGAAAAGCAAAGTGGCAATCTTTCTGTTTATATAGCTAGTTTTAGATAAAAGAGAAAATACAAACAAGTGTGAAGAAAAAAAACACAACTGAGGAGTAAAAAAAAAAATTAAATGAGATATATTAGTTTTAACAAGGTAATGCATAACCAATTTGGGGTATAAAATTTTGTTTTATGAGTGTTGTAAAATTTGTGTTGTAAAGGCCCAAACCCCCTATACAGGATTTAGAGCGTATAACTTAGTAATAATAAAATAAAAAATACTAAAATTTATTACTTAGTGGAAGCAATTAAAGTTTTAATAGCTATATTCCTTACACGTTTACTTAAAATTCCTAATATGGCTATGGGAATGCTTTTGAAACTTAAACGGAGAAAAAACAAATATGATTAACCTCTACCCAAAACTGACAAAGCGGAAGAGGTAATTCTTTAACTGGTCTCTTGTTGTTCAAGAATTGAAATTATTAATAAGAAAGAGTAAGCTACACTAGCTCAATAAGAATATCAATGCCTTAACATTGATACGAAAAATTAAAGGTTGTAGAGAACATAAAACAACCAATGGAGCTCATTCTTAATGAAACCCAAATGCTAGTGCATTCATTATTCATTTCACTGAAAACGTTAGCATTTTCTCGACTAACCTGTAACTTCTCAAATTTCATTAATTAAAATAAGAATCAAAATCCCAATCTAACAGTATACATTTTAATAGACATATAACATTTAACTCCTCACCTTTCCCAAGTCGGATTTCTTATAATGTTCATCTCTACACTATCATTTTTCCTTTCCCTACTGGTGTCGTTGGGGCTCCATAAAGATCCCCACTACACGTGGATACAGACATTTCTTTTGTAATCAATCGAGCGTCCCCATACCCCGTTCAGCAATGGGCGCGACAAAAAACAACTGCCTCAATACCCCATCCGGTATTAGTGACACTTATAAACTCCCAACTCTTTCCGGTATGGGACTTTTCAGCCCCGTATGGCTGAGGGTAACATCCACTATGCACCAAGTCCGTACACTCTTTCTCAGGATACCCGGTAAGTGTTTTTCATTTAATCACATTAGTTCACGCGTACTATTTCTTTTATTTGCTATTTAACTCCAAATGACACGCATACCCACATCCCCAAGCAAGACAAGAGTACAAAATTCATATTTCAAAATACGTGAATGAAATAAATATACATTATGTTGATCGAAACGTATTATACATAAAAGAGAATAATAGAAAACATAAATTTAGAAAAATAAATTGAAGTAAGTTAAAATGGAATAAAATAAAGAAATAAACACAATAAAGCGACCGAATAAATAATTAACACAATTAAGCAAGCATTGACTGACTGATTACTGCCTCCATCGATAACTTGTACTTAATAAATCAAGAAATCGCCAATTATCCAAAATTTTCATTTATTATTACTTTATCTTTAATTTTACCATAACATGAAAAATGGGTGACACATTCTTACACTAGTTTGGTATCCAGAACACCACCTTATTTTCACTACGATTCTCGACGGTTTTTAGATCTCAGATTTCTTGAGTTTTCCTGATAAGATTGAACGTACATCAAAATGGCATAAAAATAAGCAAGAAATGGCAAAGAAGGCAAAAATCTCACCAGGAGGTCAGCTTGGGGTTCCAGCACGACAGCACCACCGTGCTTTGCCGCCTAGTCCGCCTTCTCCGGTGGCTCTTCCTCTTAGTCAGACTAGTTTTTGCCGATCCTTGATGGAAATCTATTTAAATCATGATTAGGGGGTGTTTCTCAATGAAAGGAGGGGAAAAATAGATTCTTACCGACAGTTTTGGTCCTCGAGTGCAATGACTCAGCCGAGCTCCGCCATTCCTTCCTCACGGTTTGAAGTTTTTCTCAGTTATCCTACATCAAAAACACGTTAGATAGGTAAGGGCAAAGAAACAGGAAGAATGAGAATAATTTTTGGCCTATCGGAGTGTTTTCGGCGTTTCAGCATGGGGGCACCGGCATTCCTCTAGCAGTTGGGTCCCCTTCCGGCCACCCTTTTTCTTCTTCTCTGACGAGGTGTGTCAGCTAGGGTTTGGGGTTCGACCAAAAAATATGCTTAAATACCCCCCTAGCCTCGATCTGGGCCATCCATTCAGGCTCATGTGGATCAACCTCAACTGTTAGATATTGCTTATTCGGAAAATAAATCTGGACCATTCGATTAAAGACACGTGGACCATTCAATCAAGCTTATCTGGGTAATTGATCTGGGTCGTTCGTACACTCAGGAGTGGCTCTGGGCCATTCGATTGGCCTGGCACGTGGATGGCTCGCGTGGCTTCCCATGTGGAACCCATGTCGTGGCGTGCGGCGATTCGTCGTGACGCTGACTAGGTGTACACATAGCCCGTACTTTTTCTTTTTGCAATTTGACTCCTGTTTTCAAATTTTTCTTTCAAAAATCTCCCTCTTTTATTTACAGTTTAGCTCTGACTTCTGAAATTTTTTAAAAAAACACCCAAAATGCATATTTCTAAAAAAAACAATAAACGTAATTAAAATTAAAACTCATGAATTTTTATTATTAGAAAAAATATTAAAATTCACCATTCCAAGCCTAATTCTTGGGCTCGGGGCGTTACATATGTTCTTTCTATTAATAAAATTTTGAGTGTTTGTTTGATTATTAAATTTATTTTTTGGAAATTACAACGAAATTAAATTATCAATATGATAAGATAAAATTTTAGTTAAAAAATGTTGATGTATATAAAAATATGTATTTGAGCCATTCAAAATTTTTTAACTTTGGATTTGGGACATTAGATTGGATTTATTTATAGATATAGATTTTTTATATTAGAAGGTTTGTTAAATAAGAATATTTAGTTAACTTAAACTTAGGAGTAGTAATTAGAAGAACTAAAAGATACAAAAAAAGATATATATATATATATAGAAAAATATTTTATATGAATTTAGGATAAAATAAATTTTTTAGTAAAAAGATATTGATGTATATAAAAATATGTATTCGAGGCTTTCAAGATTTTTTAACATTTTATTTGGTACATTAGATTGGATTTGAGACATTATATTGGATTTATTTATAAATCTAAAATTTCCATATTTAAAATGTGTCATATAAGAAAGTTTAATCTAACTTAAACATAAAATTAACTTTGAGAATAGGACATTAGATTGGATAGCATTTGTTTCCTATCAGTGGTAATTAGAAGAACTAAAAGATATAAAAAGATAAGATATATATAGATATAGAAGAATATTTGATATGGATTTTGATAAAATATTTTTTAGAATGAGATAGTTAAAACATATTAATGTATATAAAAATGTGTATTTGAGTCATTCAAAATATGGCCCATATTTAAATTATGCTATCACAAATGTAGCTGAAATCATATATAAGGTGTAAGTCCAGTTAGAAATTATTTTAATTAATTTTTTGGGTCAACACCCAACTGCAAGTTGAATTGCTAAAATTAACTTGTCATCCAACTAAAAGTTGCATTGACCAAAACTTTGTATGATATCGAAACTTTAATTGAACGACACATTGAAACCCAATTAATTGACACAATGCTGAACGTGGCCTAACTATGAAAATTGATTTTTGAAGTCCCAAATAAATGGTCGTAGTAGTTATTGTAGCCAAAGTATCTACACTTATTATAGCCTAATTAAATTATTATAACATGTATTGAAAGATTATTTAGTAAATAATGAATTATCAAAGTCAATGGTTTGAAGAGAATTAACAAAACAAATCTTTCAAATATTTAAAATAGATCTTTTTTGTGTCCTATCTAGGACACTTTTATATGATGTTTGAATCATATTAGCAGATACAATGATTAGCACAAGTTTTTATTTGAAAGAAATTAAGTTGAATTGTTAGTACTTGTTTTTGTTACTTAAAATATGCGGGTGACTGAGAATTGTGATTTAGATAATCAAAATATATTAGTTGAATTGATTTTTCTATTTGGATAGAAAAATCATTTTATTTGAAAAGTTTAAATCTAAGGAATTATTAGTTATTAAATTTTTAATGGTGTATTTTGGTTAAATTTTCTATAAATACGCACATTCTAATTTGTCCAACTCTAAGATAGGGGTGTCAAAAATTAGCGGGACCAGAGCATATGTCAGGTCATTAACTTTGTTTGGTATGATCTTGCATCTTGTAGATCTTATCCTCAACTATTTGATTGACTAAGAGAGAAACAAATTTGAGGGATCAAATTTCTTTTAAGGGGGAGAGTTATAATACTCGGAATTAATTTAAAAAAAATTTAAAATTAATGTGTAAAATATAATTTTTAAATTAATTTAAGATATATATCGATATAGAAAAATATTTGATATGAATTTTGATAAATATATTTTTTTAGGATAAAATAAAATTTTTAGTAAAAAGATATTGATGTATATAAAATGTGTATTTGAGGCATTCAAGACTTTTTAACTTTGGATTTGGTACATAGATTGGTTTTGAGACATTATATTGAATTTATTTATAAATCTAACATTTTCATATTTAAAATGTGTTACGTAAGAAAGTTTAATCCAACTAAAACATAAATTTAACTTTGAGATTAGGACATTAGATTGGATTGCTTTTGTTTCCTATGAGTGGTAATTAGAACTAAAAGATATAAAAAGATAAAGATATATGTATAGATAAAGAAGAATATTTAATATGGATTTTGATAAAATATTTTTAAGAATGAGATAGTTAAAAAATATTAATGTATATAAAAATGTGCATTTGAGTTGGTCAAAATATGGCCTATATTTAAATTATGCTATCACAAATATAGCTGAATATCATATATGAGATGTAAGCCCAATTAGAAATTATTTTAATCAATTTGTTGGGTCAACACCCAAATACAAGTTGAATTGCTAAAATTAACCTGGCATCCAACTAAATGTTGCATTGACCAAAACTTTATATGATATCGAAACTTTAATTGAATGACACATTGAAACCCAATTAATTGACACAATGTTTAATATGGCCTACCTACGAAAATTGATTTTTAAACTTCCAAATAAATGGTCGTAGTAGTTAGTGTAACCCAAGTATCTACTGTAATGATCAGCTTTCTCCGTTGAGAAAGGAGCACTATTCTACACACATAGCCTCCTAATTTTACCCAGCAATAAGCAAAAACTTAAGATTCAATCATCTCCTATACGAAATTGCAAGTCATGAGGCTTGCAAAATTCTTTATATTACGTCGCTATAATATAATTAAACTGATTTTATAAGACAAAATTCTCAAGTTTCTTCAAAGTCTTTTTTCGATCTTGAACTTACTCTCAATTTAGACTAATCTGCACTTGAGGGTGTGAATTGGGGTGAGCTTCACGTACTCAATATAGAAAAGAAGCAATGCCCAAAATAAGAATATGTACATACTCAATCACACAATATTTATAAAATAAATGTATATCTTCTTTAAAACAAATTCTCAAGTAGTGTAATAACAATAATATTACGTATCTTAATAATTTCCTCATCCACAAACGTTTTGAAACATCACTAATATTTTAACATCACATTCACATAATACTTGCACTTACACTTGTCATCTAATCACTTATAATTGCACATACCAATGTCACTTTTACACGGTATTGCTCACTTATCACTTTTTAGTTACTCTTTAGTTTTCAATAAGATTCACAATTACTATTTTTACGTCTTATAAGAGTTTTATCGTGTGATGTCATTTTCACGGGTATCAATGTGGGCACTAAGGATCTCTTCTATCATGTGGGTACATCACTTATCACTTATCACTTATCACTTCCCCAATGCACCTGAACACGGAATGATTATGCATTAGGTATCACTTTCCACTTATCACATACACCCGAACACAAAACGATTATGTATAGGACTTTCTAGCCACGTTTAGCTGATGTCATATCATAGGTAGGGTTCATCACACTTCATTTGCCAAAATGGCCACACACACACACTCCCCTCGTTGATACATGTTAAACATATTTCCACGTCTTTTAAATGTTCTTATTTTATTATTTTACAACTCAATCCCATCACTCTAACACACCTACCTACGGAACTTAGATGCTTACATATTTCCACTCATAACTAGTATACATCATTTACATAAACTCCGATACACAGTTTAACCTTCATGACTATTCAAACATAAACTAATACACATATGCACACCATTTATACCAATAGTTTTATACATACACATATATGTATAGTTTTACATATATATATATATATAGCCTTACTAGTTTATTGAAATCTAAAGGAAAATCCCTATAACCACAACACCTATACATTTTTACCTATATACACTATGCTTCATTCATTTACAATGATTCACGAATTATTTATTTGCACAGATTCTAATGCTCATACACTCATTATGCATACACAAAAATCATGTTTATATAGGTTTACACATTTAATTACATATATTCCTGAAGCACCAACATATGATAGCATACGTACACATGATGAGTTTGCTAAAAACATGTTAGGAATTAAACAATTTATAAAATCTGTAAAATATTCATTTTAAGAAAAATAAAATTTTTATAAAAACATGAGTGTCTCTTAATGAGACTAACCTAATCACTTTTCTACAGTCGAATTGAAAAGTATCAAAATCCTTATTAACTCAGGTATACTCTCTCCTCTAAATCCAACATTGTTTAGCTAATTATCTCATTTGTAAATAGAAAACACGTGAGTTAATGACGGATACTTGTAGAAATAATTAGAATACAAAAGCAAATCAAGTTATACCGTAGCGCGATCCCAGTCACTGAAATCGTCACATGCCACCATACATGTGTCCCTAGTTCACCACGCGCTATCGCTAAAGTGTCGCATGCCGCCTCACGCTCGGCCGTCGGAACCAGCACACGTCACCAAAACCACCCTCGTGTCACCATGCTTTAGCCAAAAATCATCACAGAATGAGCCACACATGCAGATCTGGCTCAGATATTACAAAATCACGCTGAAGAAAGGTATGGATGCATGGAACCGCACCTAGCCACACCGTGGTTCTCCTTCTTCTCTACATGCAGCAACCCATGTTCTCTCTTTTCGGCCTTCTAGTTATGGGCCACTTTATCGTACCGCACGCCACATGTCGTATGCACCAAACCTGCCTCACCACCAATCTAGTATGTTCCTTTCTGTTCTCTCTCTCTCTTTCTCCCCAAACTGCTTTCTCTATCTTTGCAACTCACTATTTCTCTCTACTTATTTGACTCTGTTTCTCTTCCTTCTTTCTAATTTATTCTTTTTTTTAATAGGCAGGAGAACAGAGAGCCCTATATGCCTCTTTTTCCTTCTTCAGCGTGCAGGACCAAACTTCTTCTTCTTCATCTTCTTTTATTGTTAGATGCATACACGCCTTTGGTTGCCCTCTTATTTTTTTTCTTTTTCTTTCATCAAAACAGCATTGTTTTGGAGTTTCCCAAAACGACGTCGTTTTGGCTTCTTACTTCCGATGTCCAACTTCAAAATGACATCATTTTAAAGCATGGGCTTATCCTTATTTCTCTGGGCCAAGGTGTTACAATCTTCCCCCTTTAGAAAAATTTGGTCCTCTAAATTTGTAGTGACCAGGGGTTTGGAACATCTTTACATGTTTTCTCTTCAACTTATTAGTTTCATTATAATGTTATAATTGGTGGGATCTCTTTAGCTCATAATCATATTATTTCTAGCTTCTATAATTAAGGTATACTTGCAAAAAGTGAATATCTCAATTCCCAATGTTATTTACGAATTTGGTAAGATATTAGGGTTTTCTAGAGCTTTTTCCTTCCATATTCGATGACTTGATGTCTACGTAGATTATCTTTTAACTAAATCGTATAGTTCCTCTAATTTTGTCAAAGACTGAAAAATTCCTAATACACCCCTCAGTCTCTATTCTCCACAATGATGAGTTCTTAATTACCTAAATACCCAACACTATGGTATGTTTACCTTCCCTCAAATTTCATATGTCTTAAGTGAAAATCATTTATTATTTGACTTCTAAAAATTACCTTTAGAAATTTTTTAAATATTTTAGTACCGAAACTTCCACCTCTTTATTCAATTGGTCTGGTGCCTAAATAAGTTACTCTTAGTTGAGTCAAATTGTACTTCTACCCCATCAAGGTTTTAATGCTTTTCAAGACACCTCAGTACTTGATTGGATTTTTCTTAAAGTCCTTTTAAGTAAGTGATTATGAAATTCATACTTCTTACTGAAATTTATAAGGAGCCTTCGATAGATAGGTCATATAATGGTCTAGCTAAAATTGATTATATTCTCTACCTATTCCATTCCTTTTATGGTTAAGTACTACACCTTTCGCTTCCCAATGTTGCAAGTGATTATTCTTAAGTACAACACTAAGATATGACTCGTGGGTTTGTTGTACTCTCATTTAGTCTTTGTTGACTTGAAAAGCATTTCTTCATGTGTTTAATTTTTAATTTGAGAGTGTCTACTTTGAAGATTCATTTTGATATATTTGTATAACATACAAATTTTACATTCCAATTTAAAAATATGCAAACAATATGTGAGAGTTATTCACACTAATGGTTTTGTTATTGAAAAATATTGTCACAACTAATGGCTAATGAAGGTTTGGTTGGGTTAATTCTGGTCATCTTAATATACTATAAATCGTACTATGTTTAGAAATTTTACTTTTAGGAAGGTTGGTTTGTAGTATCCTGATCAAATGTTGATCTTGTAGGATATTGGATTTACAGTTGTCTTCTCTCTTTTTTTTCATGATTATTCATATTCACAAAGCATACTTTTATCAATGATTAAGAAATTTTAAGGTTTTTTCTAGATGAGAGATTAGGGAGGTCGGATACTCTCATATTGGAGCCAGTCTGTAGCAGTAGTAGGGTTGATCATAGCGTTTCTATTATGCCTAGTTCACGTATATTGATTCTTAGATGGTTTAGAGAGAAATATTTCTTGTGTGGTGGTTTATGGGTCCATACCACACTTTTACTGCGCCACTCTGAATAGTGTTTACTTTGAAAGTTTATCTGGGAATTGCATCATTTTGGTGTCACCTTTTGGCATAAGAGAACTATATTCTGAGTTATTATCATATTATTAATTATTTATGGTTAAAACATGTCCTTAGGATATCCTCTTCTCCCATGGAAATTTAATTAGGAGGGATAAGGACTTTCAAAAAAAAGAGTTCTAATTAGGCATACTATAATCATCCAATACAGAAGTTTTCTATCCATCAAGCATATGATGATTTAATGACTAAGGGTTTCTGAAGCAACATTATAACTCCTATATGACATCTCAATAAGGATTTAGAACAGTTAGGGTATTTGTTCTTCCTAAGGAAAGTTCACAAGAAATTCTATATTTTATCAAAGTACCAAATAATTATTTGGCCTCCCAAAATGCTTTCTTTTGAGTCTACTTATTTTAAGGAATCTATTGGAGGTAAATTACCAACTAACCAAAATATCCCCAATAATGTTTATTACTGAATATAGCAATATTGGAGCCTTAAGAACCTAAATATTTGCAAAAACATAGGTAGGAGAAATAGGAGGCTAAAAGTTGTCTCAATTTAGAAAAATATCCTCTATAATGAAAACTCGAATAATATCCACGTGACAAGTAAATCAAGTAAATAGGTCGCGTTAAAGCTCTCTAAAATGAAAGAATGGTCCAGACCTCTAAACTCTTTATACGTCATGATTTTGATGAAAATCATGACATAATCAGCAATAACAAATTCTTTGTTCCTTTATTTCACAACATTGCAAGTTTATAACTTGTATTACTAATTGCAATATTACATTTAATATCCCTATGCAAACCAGTAATTGGTTGGGTGATTGGATATGGTTGGTTAAGGAAGATAAGAATCATTGCAAATAACTATGAAGAAAAATAGGTATACCAGTAAACATTAATGAAGAAAACTTGAAAAACATTATTCAACAATGGACTCGGTAACATAACTGTTATAAGTAAATCTAATGGTAGCAAAAGCTTAAGCCCAAATGTCTTGTATTGGTTCGAAAGTGCATCTAAATACGCCCTCAAACTATAACTCGAACTACCTCTTTGAACACATTATCACATTGCTAAAAAGAAATGGTTGGGAACATATCGACATTGTCCAAGAGCTAGACACTTCCTAAGGTGAAGGTAGTTGGCCTCAAGGATGAGAGAAGGTTCTTATCCTTTCAAACTTTTAGAATATTACAGAATCTGATTACATAAGAGGGCTCTTCCAAGACCCACTTACTAGGGTGTTTTCCTCCACTCAGGAGAATTTTCTCTCACTAAATGTTGTTATCCCATTCGAGGGATTTTCTTCTTGCTTTGGGGGATCTCCCCGTTTAAAACTCCTTTCCCAACTCAAGGGAAATTCATGGTCTTTCTAAAAAATTTATTCACTCTCTCCTAGTAGGTAATTTCTTCAATAGTATTTAAGCTTTCCATAGTTTCATGTAATATGATATATTACAATTGTTGCTTATTTGCCATCTCCAATTGGCTTCAGAGTGTGTAACACCCCGCAAATCTTTGCACTTAAATTGTAATTGTAAACCCCTATTTATTCGGGCCCTAAGGCCATTTAAACTCTTTAACTTATTTCAGAGTTTTTAATTTTAATTAAATATCTTATTTTGTAAATTAAATTCGTATTTTTAATTTATTTAAATAATTCTTAAAATTTATATTTTTATTATTATTTTAACGTAGGAATTTTAATTTGTTATTTTTATTTAAAAATAAATTTTTAGAAGAAAAAGACAGAAAAAAAGAGGAAATCTCGCAGGAAAACGGCCGCAGGAAAGGACCCGCCTGCGCGGGCACCACACGCCACATACGTGTGCGTGCATGCGACCAACATAAGACAAATATCTACAACCAGTACTTCTCCTAAAGGTTCAGGCCTAATATCTAATTTACAAGCAAATGCACAAGAGATAAAAGAGTGGGTAGCACATGTATCGATCAGAGCTCTAGCAGTAGTATCATGGATAGAGAGCATACCCTGGATAAGGAAAGGACTGGGGAGGGCATCGGGTTCATCAAAGTGATACACACGATCATAAACTATAGGTATGGCCATGCTTAGACCATAAATCATCACAGAATGAGCCATGCACGTAAATCTGCCTCGAATATGGCAAAATCACACCAAAAAAAGGTATGGATATATGGAACTGTGCCTGGCCATTGCCGTAGTTCTCAATCTTCTTTGCATGCACCATCGTGCATTTTCTCTCTCCGACCTTCTGGTTATGGGCCTCTCTATCGTACCACGCACACCAAACCCACCTTGCCACCGATCTAGTTTGTTCCCTCCTGTTATCTCTCTCTCCTCGAGCTACTTTCTCTCTCTTCATAACTCACTCTCTCTCTCTCTACTCGTTTAACTCTATTTCTCTTCCTTCTTCCTAATTTCTTCTTTTTTTTAATAGGTAAGAGATAGAGAGCTCTCTATGCCTCTTCTTCCTTCTTTTTTGGTGAGCAAATCTAGGCTTTTTCTTCTTCATCTTCTTCGACCGCAGAGGCGTGCACGCCTCTAGTTGCCCTCTTGTTTTTTCCTTTTTATTTCATCAAAATAGCATCATTTTGGAGTTTCCCAAAACAATGTCATTTTGGCCCTTCTTACTCTTGATGCCTAACTTCAAAATGGCATCATTTTGAAGCATGGGCTTATCCTTATTTCTCCGAGCCAGGGTGTCATATTTACACTTATCATAGCCTAATTAAATTCTTCTAACACGTATTGAAAGAGTTATTTAGTAAATAATGAATTATCGAAATCAATGGTTTAAAGAGAATTAAAAAAATAAATCTTTCAAATATTTAAAATAGATCCTTTTTGTGTCCTATCTGGGATAATTTTATATGATGTTTGAATCATATTAGTAGATACAGTGATTAGTATAAGTTTTTATTTGAAATAAATTAAGTTTAATTGTTAGTACTTGTTTTTGTTACTTATAATATAGAGGTGACTGAGAATTCTAATTCAGATAATCAAAATATATTAGGTGAATTGAATTTTGCATTTGGATTGAAAAATCATTTTATTCAAAAAGTTTAAATTCATTTAACTTTGAGTAAAGTTTCAATCTAAAGACTTATTAGTTATTAAATTTTTAATGATGTATTTTGGTTAATTTAAGATTTATTTTAGGTTTATGCAATTTTCCTATAAATACGCACATTATAATTTGTCCAACTCTAAGTTAGGGATGTCAAAAATTAGTGGGACCAGAGCATGTGTCAGGTCATTAACCTCATTTGGTATGATCTTGCATCTTGTAGATCTTTGGATTGTTATATATGATTGTATAATATATGGCCTTAATAAGGACATTAAGAATTTGAGAATGAAGATTGTGATACCATAAATACCATGTTAGAGAAATATGTAACTATTTCATACAAAAACTCAAATCATACACTACCAATAACTTGATATTAACTTTTTTATGGCTACTGTGTTATGGATCTGAAGGTTTGTTGGGCTACCTTGGATCCGGAGTGCTACAAGGGCATTATCGTGAATGGGTTCCAAATTAAAATAAATTCCATATAAACATTAAGTTATATTAATTATATTATGTCAAGAAAAATTCTTGTTTGTTACTTCAATAAAGGGTGGATATGGAGGACTTATTGTTAATGGTTTCTCGCATCATAGTTCACCATGCAATACATGGAAGGATTTGATGGGATTAATCCTGTTTTCATAATAATATAATTTTCATATTTACGTATAAGTGAAAATTGGATTTAAATGAAAATATAATCTTATTAGGATAACTTTTTATTCGCATAAGACACCATAGGGATCAATGTGATAAATACATTTAAAACCTTAATTCGCCCCTCCATAGCAAACTGCACCTTTAGTACATGCTGAAGGTTCATATCCATTTGTAGAAGCTCCACCATTATTGCATTGACATTTATGATCAACCCATTAAACGATACCATGCTAGCACTTAAGATCTCTCTAATCCTTATCACTTGAACATACTACCTCAGTCCTTAATATAACAACTATATACAAAGAGTTAGTGATATTTACAAGTCAATGAAATAATATATAATCTTATAAACATAACCCATTTTTGCTTTCTTATATTTACAACTGAAGCTAAGCATGAATTATTGAGAAAACAAACAACCAATCTACATTTTACTTAATTTAAAGATTAATACTCACATGAAGAAATGGTTAACAAAGCCACCAAGAACGTCGCCTTTAAAGAAGTCTTCCCCATATCTAATTATTTCGAAACCAATAAAAACTATTTGATCTATATTGTTGTTATGGGTCATATGATGTTTGAATCATATTAGTAGATACAATGATTAGTGAACGGTTTTATTTAAAATAAATTAAGACGAATTGTTAGTACTTTTTTTTGTTATTTGGATTGTGCAAGTGACTGAGAATTTCAATTTAAATAATTAAAATATATTAGTTAAATTTTGCATTTGGATGTTAATTCCATTAATTAAGTTGATGACACACTAACATGATGTTTTATTTTTTTATCCACTTATAATGTTGAAGACAATTAAAAACATACATAAAATAATAGATTACTGTTATAATAGAAAATGTACCTTGATGGAGTGGGTAATCTTAAAATAAATTATAGAATTATTATAGTTTATGATAATTAAAGTATAATAATAGGAACGATTATCAACACATTCAATTATCATGAATGTGTTTTGGCCTCTTCTCTCATTTATAAAAGGAACAAAAATTCCCCTTTCGTATAAGTCTTTTATCAATTAAAGTTTCTAAATTCTTGTGCATAATAGTTAGATAGAGAGAAGAAGTGAACCAAAAAATTAAAGATTTTATCAAGGGGCCTCTCAATTATCTTCGAATAGTATGTAACTCTAACTTTCTGTTATTTTTTATTTTCTTAGGATGTGTTGTATTCAATAAAAAAATGACTGTTGCGTCAAATTTTCTTACATTTAGTATCAAAGCAATGTTGAATTTACATATCTTAGAATTAAACTAACAGCTTATATATACGTATATATATAATTACACTAACAGTTTATATATAAGTATATAGTATTACTCTAACAGTTTATATATATATTATTATACTAACAAGTTAAATGTATAAGTATATATCATCACTCTAACAGTTTATATATATATTATTACACTAATAATTTATATATATAGTATTATACTAACAGTTTATATATATATTATTACTCTAACAATTTATATATATGTATATTATTACATTAACAGATTATATATATGTACATATTATTACACTAAAAGTTTATGTATATATGTTGTTAACAACACTAAGAGTTTATACATATATTATTACACTAACAATTTATAAATACGTATATATTATTACTCTAACAGTTTATATATATTATTCCACTAACAATTTATATATGTATATATATATATATTATTACACTAACAATCTATATATATGTACATATTATTATACTAACTGTTTATATATATATTATTTACTAATAGTTTATATATATATTATTACACTAATAGTTTATATATGTATATATATCATTACACACTAACAGTTTATATATATAAATATATATTATTATACAAACAGTTTATATATATGTATATATTATTATACTAACAGTTTATATATATATATATATATATATTATTACACTAACAGTTTATATATATGTATTATTATTATACTAACACTTTTTTTATCTATGTGTATGTATTTTAAATTAATAGTTAATTTCATAATGTAAATATATATGTATATTTTATACAAATTGTGTTTCGTAGTTTTATGGATTCATTAACAAGGCAAGTTACCAAAGTAACCCAGATTGATGAGTCTTACATTAGTTAAACTACATTAAAGAATTAAAGGAGACTTATAAAGGAATAATATATATTTTTTTATAATTATGAGATTGAGACTAACCCAAAGGATAGTCACTTTTTACTAATTATGAAGTGATAGTTTATTTTATGTTATTTATATGGATACCCAAAGGTAACATATAAATGACACAAAACATAAAGTATTTTAAGCCCATTTGAGTGAAGGCTAGATATAATAATGTTTTGCCCAAAGGAAAAAAATATAGTGATATCAATAGTTTATCATTTATAAATTTTAATTCTATATTATAAATATAATTGAGGCCTTACTATGAGCATTATTCTATTTTTATAGTTCTCACTTCACTGTATTCTTTTGCATCTTGAATGACAATTTTTGATGGGTTGAATTTTGCAGAGTGGTACGAAAGGGTCCAATTCTAACTGGGTTTATTAGATCTTAACCTGGCTTTAATACTTAAAAACTTCCTAAAGCAACCAATGATAGCACCCTTGAGCAGATGGAATAATCGAAAGCCTGGACAAGGTCAAATAAACTCAATCTCGTGTTTATGAGAATGACCATTGCCACGAACATCAAAACTTCTTTCCCTCAAATTAAGATAGCCTTAGAATTTCTTAAATATGTGGATGAGTGTTTTAAATGCACCGATAAATCTCTTGCAGGCACATTGACGGCCGAATTGACTACCATGAAATATGATGATCAGAAAGGAATTCAGCAACATATTTTGAACATGTCTGAAAAGGCTACAAAACTTAAGGCATTGGATATGAACATAGATGAGTCCTTCTAAGTAAAATTTGTCCTTAACTCACTTCCTTTGTAGTTTGCTCCATTCAAAACTTACTATAACACTAATAATGAGCAGTGAAACATGAATGAGCTTATTACTAAGTGTATTAAGGAGAAAATGTGATTAAAGCAAGATAAACATAATTTTACCCTTGCAGTTACTCATAGAGCTATGAAGAATAATGGCAAATTCAGAAAATTAAAGAATATTCCACAAAAGAAACATAGTAAACCTAGGGAGAATAACCAGAGTCATGATGGAAAATTTACTTCGAGTTTCTACTTTTGTGGGAAGAAAGGTCATGTGAAAAAGGAATGTAATAAGTGTAAGGCTTGGTTCGAAGAGAGACGTATGAATCTTTCTTTGTTATGTTATGAATCAAATCTTATTGAGGATCCTTCTGATACTTGGTGGATGGATTCTAAAACCACAACTTATGTTACTAATTTAATACAGCGATTCCTTATAATCTGGCCAAAAGAAAATGAAAAGTTCCTCTATATGGGAAACTGTCTCAAAGTATAAGTGGTAGTTGTAAATACCTATCACTTGCTATTAGAAATTGGTCATTAGATGAATTTTTTGAACATTTTTTGTACCTTCGACTTCTAAGAATTTAATTGCACTATTCAAATTAGATATTATTAGATATTCAATTTATTTTAGTTATGAAAAAGTAAGTTTAGTGTTTAATTCAATGATAGTTGGTTCCAGTAATTTATACGATGGTTTATATAAAATTTACCTGAATCATGAATTTGCACAAATTTTATTTACCTTGCACTCAAATATTGGTTCAAAACGTGACTTAATTAATGAAAATTTTTCATTCTTTTGGTATAAAAGCCTAGGGCACATCTCTAGGAAAGGAATTGAGAGATTAGTGAATGATGGAATTTTACAAAATCTTGATTTTATTGATTTCCAAGTATGTGTAGATTGCATAAAAGGAAAGCAGACTAAACATACAAAGAAATATACCACAAGAAGTAATGAGCTACTTGAGATAATTCATATGGACATTTACGGACCACTCTCCATTCCTTATTTCATTGAAGAGAGATATTTTATCACTTTTATAGATGATCTATCACAATATGGGGTGAAGTATTAAAGATCCCAATGTATATCTCAAATAGAATTCCTAGTAAGGAAATATTTGTAACTCCTTTCGAGCTGTGGACTAGTAAGAAACCAAGTTTAAGACATTTACATATATAGGGTTATCCAACAAAGGCAAGAATCTTTAATCCTCATGAGAAAAAGCTAAATTCAAGAACAATATTTGGATATTTTATTGGTTATCCAGATAAATCCAAATGGTATAGATTTTATTATCATAACCATAGTACGAGAATAATTAAAACTGGTATATTCTTAGAGAATGGCGAAATTAGTGAGAGTGAAAAACTAATAGAAGTAGACTTTGAGGAAATAAAAGTGGATATCCCACCATCTTTTTTGCCTCAAGAAACAATTGTTACTTAACTTCCTCAGCAGGTTATAGAAAATGAGCTACATAATGGAAATGGTTCATTCCCATAAGAAGATGTCGTCATTAAATATGTTGTAGAACAAACCTAATCAATTCCTTTGAGAAGATCTCAAATGAAAAGAAAATTTGCTATATCAGATGATTATGTAGAATATCTACAAGAATCTGATTTTGATATTGAGATAAGAATATATTCAGTTACATTTTCACAAGCCATGGAGTGATAATTCTAATAAATGGATAGAAGCTATGAAAGAAGAGTTGAAATCTATGGATCATAATGGTGTATGGGATCTTGTCAAATTACCTAATAATTGTAAAAGTATCAGTTTTAAAGGGTCTTCAAGATCAAACACGATACTAAAGGCAGTATTGAACGATTTAAAGTTAGATTATGGCCAAAAGTTTTACTAAAATGGAAGGTATAGATTATAGAGATACCTTCTCTCTAGTTTTTAAAAAGGACTCCCAATCATTATGGTACTTATAGCACATCTTGATTTTGAGTTACATCAAATGGATGTGAAAACTGCTTTCTTGAATGGGAATTTTGATGAAAATATCTATATAGAATAACCTGAAGGGTTTGCAAAGAAAA
Source organism: Carica papaya (assembly GCF_054855325.1). NCBI lineage: Eukaryota > Viridiplantae > Streptophyta > Magnoliopsida > Brassicales > Caricaceae > Carica > Carica papaya. Next base: position 28,813,028 of record NC_142317.1, read on the forward strand.
GAAAAGAAAACATAGTTTACAAATTAAAGAAATCTATTTATGGTCTTAAACAAGCTTCCAAACAATGGTATATAAAGTTCAATGATACCGTTACATCTTTCGAATTTAAAAAAAAATAATGTTAGTTAGTGCATATATCTAAAAATTAGTGGCAGTAAGTTTATATTTATAGTATTATATGTGGATAATATTTTGTTAACTAGTAGTGATCGTGGTTTGTTATATGAAACAAAAAAATATCTCTCTAAAAACTTTCAAATTGTTAATATGGGTGAGGCAACCTATGTTATTAGAATAGAAATCTTCAGATATCGATATCGAAAATTGTTAGGTTTGTTTAAGAAATGATATATTAACCGAATTTATAGAGATTCAATATGCAGTTATGTTCAATCAGTGTTGCACCCATTTTGAAGGGTGACAAATTAAGTAAAACTCAATGCCTAATAAATGACTTAGAAAGGGAACGGATGAAGATAATTTTTTATGCATCTGTTGTGGGAACTTTAATGTACGCTCAAACTTGTACAAGGCCACATATCAGTTATGTTGTTGATATGTTGGGAAGATATCAAAGTGATCGAGGAATTGAACATTTGAAAGCTACAAAGAATGTTATGATATATCTTCAAGGGACAAAAGATTATATGCTCACATATAAAAGATTAGAACAATTAGAGATTATTGGATACTCAGACTCGAATTATGGTAGTTGTTGTGATAGCTTAAAGTCTACTGCAGGTTTTATCTTTATGTTAGCAAATGGGACAACTACATAGAAGAGTATAATGTAGTCCATTACTATCTCATTCGCAATGGAAGCTAAGTTTATAGCATGTTTTAAAGCCTCACGTCATGTTTTATGGTTGCAGGTGTTGTTGACTCTATTGTCAAGCCACTGAGAATATTTTGTGATAATAACGAGTTATTTTCTTCTCTAAGAATGGCAAATATTCTAGTAGACCCAAACACATAGACTTAAAGCACTTACCTGTTAGAGAAATAGTCTATAAACAGCAAGTGTCTATTAAAAATATTAGTAACATATTTATGATTACTGATCCATTAACTAAAGGACTACCTCCAAAGAAATATGCAGAACATGTTGTAAGGTTGGGTCTATTGAATAATTCATAATATGACGATGGATATTTTAATGGTTGAATAATTGATATTTTGCACATGAAAGTTTATTTCGGTTCTTTCCTATTTTTTAATCATAGGTGCACAATTTAGTATTTAATCAACAGGGAATGTCTTGATAAGAAAAATTATGGGGTTTGTTTTGGCTCTATGGACTAAATTAGTAAATATTATTTATGTATGATGCATAAAAAGAAATGTAACATTGAAGTCATGTGACTGTTATGTTTCACATTTATAATCTAAGTTATTTCAATATTATGGTAAAGTAATTTTGATCTTGTTGGTTGATTTTAGGATCAAGTATCAAATTCATTCATCAATAAATATATTCTTAATATAAAAATATATATATTATTATAGTTTTCATAATCAGTTTAGTGGGTCAAGTAAGAGAATGTTAATTCCGATAATTAAGTGGATGACCCACTAACATTATATTTTATTTTTTCTCATCCACTCATAGGAGTTAAAGCTAATTGAAAAGACACCTAAAATAATATATTATCGTTATAAAAAATGTACATTGATGGAGTGGGCAATCTTAAAATAAATTATAGAATTATTATATTTTATGAGAATTAAAATATAATAATAAAAACAGTTATTAATACATTCAATTATCATGAATATGCTTTGGTCTCTTCTCTCATCTATAAAAAGAGCACAAATTCTTCTTTCATATGAGTTTTTCATTAACTAAAGTTCCCAAATTCTTGTACATAATAGTTAGATAGAGAGAAGTAGTGAGCCAAAGAATTAAAGAATTTATCAAGGGGTCTCTCAATCACACTTTGGCTGCATCATCTTCGAATGGAATATAACTCTAACTTTTTGTTTTTTTTCCTTTTCTTAAGATATGTTAAATTCAATAAACAAATGACTTTCGCGACAAATTTTCTTACATTGGATTGAAAAGTTTAAATTCTTTCAGCTTTGAGTAATGTTTCAATCTAAGGACTTAGTAGTTATTAAATTTTTAATTGTGTATTTTGATCAAGTTTAAGATTTGTTTTTGGTTTATGGAATTTTTCTATAAATATGCACATTGTAATTTTTCCAACTCTAAGTTAGGGGTGAGCATGCATCAAGTCATTAACTTCATTTGTTATAATCTTGTGTCTTGTAGATCTTTGGATTGTTATATGTGATTGTGTAATGTGTGATCTTAATAAGGACATTAAAAAATTGAGTGTGAAGATTGTGATACCATAAATACAACGCTAGAAAAAAATTTCATATAAAAACTCAAGTCACACATTACCAATGACTTGAGATTAATTTTTTTAGGACTAGTGTGTTTTAGGTCCGAAAGTTTGTTGGGCTACCTTGGATCCAAAACCCACAAGAACATTATCGTGAATTGGTCCAAAGTTAAAATAAGATCCCATATAAACTTAAAGTTTAATGAATTGCATTATATCAAGAAAAATTCTTGATTGTTACTTCAATAAAGGGTGGATATGGAGGACTTATTGTTAATGCTTTCTCACATCATAGTTCACCATGTAATACATGAAAGGATTTGATGGGATTAATCCTATTTTCACAATAATAGAATTTTCATATTGTCATATACATCAAAATTGGATTTAAATGAAAATATATTCTTATTAGGACAAATTTTTATTTGCATAAGATACCATAGAGATCAATATGATGAATACATTTAAAACCTTAATTTCCCCCTCTATTGCAAAGTGCACCTTTGATACATGCTGAAGGTTCATATCCATTAGTAGAAGCTCCACCGTTACTGCATTGACATTTATGATCAACACATTGAAAGATACCATGCTCGCACCTAAGATCTCTACAATCCTTATCACTTGAACATACTCCCTCAATCCTTAATATAACAACTATATACAAAGAGTCAGTGGTATTTACAAGTCAATGAAACAATATATAATCTTATAAACATAACCCATTTTTTCTTTCTTACATCTACAACTGAAAGCTAAGCATGAATTGTTGAGAAAATAAAAACAGATCTCCACTTTGCTTAATTTAAAGATTGATACTCACATGAAGAAATGATTAGCAAAGCCACCAAGAACGTTGCCTTTAAAGAAGTCTTGCCCATATCTAATTATTTTGAAAACCAATAAAAATTATTTGATCTATATTGTTGTTATGTTTGAATTAAGCTCAAAATGGATTTATTTATAGATCTAGAATTTTATACTTAGAAGGTGTTTCATAAGAATGTTTAATCTAATTGAAACATAAATTTAATTTTAGATGTGGGATTTTAGATTGGATTGTATTTTTTTCCTACTAATGGTAATTAGAAGAGGAAATAAAGCATATGAAAAAATAAGATATACTTAGATATAGAAAAATATCTCCTGGATTTTTACCTAGAATTTTATACTTAGAAAGTGTTATATAAAATTGAAACATAACTATAATTTTGGATATGGGATTTTAGATAGGATTGCATTTTTTTACTATGAGTGGTAATTAGAAGAAGAAATAAAGGATATGAATAAAATAACGTATACTTAGATGTAGAAAAATATCTCCTTTATTTTGAACTAGAATTTTATACTTAGAAGGTGTTATATAAAATTGAAACATAAATTTAATTTTGGATATGGAATTTTAGATTGGATGGCATTTTTTTCCCTATGAGTGGTAATTAGAAGAAGAAATGAAGGATATAAATAAAATAAGGTATACCTATATATACAAAAATATCTCCTAGATTTTGACAAATACATTTTTTAAGATAAGATAAAATTTTTAGTTACAGCACATTAACATATGAGAAAATGTATATTTGAGTCATCGAAACTTTTTTTATAAAATAATTATCCACAAAATGGAAGTTTTTATTTTGGTTTTTTTAAAAAAATGAATTATTAGAACAAAATCAAAGATTAAGTAAAGAGAAAATAATTTTGGAAAAAAAAAAAGAAATCTCTTACGAACTTTTAAGTGCAAATAATTAAGATAAAATATTAAAAAGGATAAATATGTAATAAGAGAAGAACTAAAATAGAAGAAAAAATCAAAAATACTCTTTTATTCTATTCAACACAAATAAAATGTATTGTAACATTAAATAATATTAAAAGAAATTTTCTGACTAAACTTACTAGCTAATGTTCGTTTCAGTAGCACAACAAATTTACATTAATGAATAAAGAACAAACAATTTCATCTTCATTTTATTATAATCATCAATAACGTTTCAAATAGGAGAGGGTTGCTTATTTTCTCACCCTTCAAAAAAATTTAAAAAGATCATCTTGAATGATGGTTCGTGTATAGAAAGTGAAGCCGATTGGCTCACCCCAACTCTGTAAAGTTTCCAAAATCAATTGAGCCAAAAGGATTAAAAAATCTTACTTGACCTACATTATAAGTATCGTTTCAAGCTTCCAAATTTTATCTTTCTTAATAAAAATATTCTAACACTTATGACATAAAATATCACTTTAGCATCCGAAAAATCATAAAAGCCCAATTTTTTCGTTGCTATAAGTCCACTACCCACTAAAATTTCTAAGGCTCCAACTTTATTTAATGTTACGGTCACTAGCCTATTAGCCCATTTGAAAAACCCAAGCCCAATTTCTTTTGGAAAATAAATTATACTATAACTAGATCATCAGCTTTCCTTCATCCTCCCGACAATAGTAACTTCTTATTCTTCGTCAATGGCACAACTTCTCATCGTTTGCCGGTGGTTGCAGCTTCCTTCACTGTTCGAGCTACACTCTCACCTTCAGTTTTCCTTCATTATCAGCTCATCCTCCTCCTACTTTCATTTCGTCACGCTAGAAAGGTTTATTCACTTTCCTTATCCTGCTAAAGTCATCTCCTTCTTCATCTATTTACTTTTCTCACACATTTGTTCTACAATTGTGAGAAAACACATAGGTAAATGAAATTAGGGTTTTGACACTGAAAACATGATTTTATTACTTCGACAATCATAAAGAACTTCATTTTTTATGATTGTTTTTCTCTGTTTGTTAGTGTTTGCTTTATTTGCTCCTTCGACATTGCACTACTTTCCACTATAAGTTCCTTGTTCCAATGTAATGCTTTTTGTTGTGTTTTATTTGAAGCAATTAAGTCAAATTATTAGTACTTGTATTTGCTATCAAATTATCTTTATTCATGCAACTGACTAAGAAGACAAGGGAGTAAAAAACCTCATAGGAATTAACATAAGTACAAGTTACAGTTTCCTTAGGTCTATGCATTTAGCAATAACGGTTGAAATGTCAATGTATGAGGTAACAATGGTCAGTAATGTGCATGGCTTTTCAGTAATTCAAGTGGTGAGAAAATAATCCAAATCACATAATCCAACAACCACACAAGAACATAGTTAGATCTTTTAAAAAATGAAAATTTTTTATTCTCATTTCATCGACATTGCAGCAAACTTTAATAATACTTTGATTAATCCAAATTTTAAATTAAATTTTAGTTCATTTATAATTTAGTGTAATTTTGGTTAGTAGTTTTAACAATGTCAAAGGGTTGTAATTAAGAACACATTGTCTTGAATGAGGCAGAAGTCAAAACAAAAACATAGATGAAACGTTTGTAAGAATAACACAATAATAATTCTTGAGTTTACATCATGAAAGGGGCAAATGCGGTGGACTTCTTTTTTATGTTTTGTTATTTTGCAGGTTAACTTGATAAACTTAAACTATACTAATGGAATTAATTTTGATTTCGTAATAGTAAAAATGCTCATGCCCATGCATAGATCGGAATTGGATCCAAACAAAGACATAATCTCATTAGTTTAAAGATTTAACTGTATATAACATTAGAGAGATCAATATGAAGCATAAAGTCGAAGCCGTAATGTCTTCCTCCACCTTCTCCACTAGAAGGAGAACTTTTGGAAAAGGTGAAGGTTTAAAGCCATTGTTAAAAATAGCATCATCAATGTATTTACATTTATTATTTTCACAAAGAACATGTAACACCCAAAATTTTCCTTTATTATTTTGTTATTTATTTTTATTTTATTTCAATTTTTATTGGAATTTTTGTTTAATTTTATTCTATTTTAATTTTTAATTTATAAGGTTTTAATTTAATTTAAAAGAAATAAAAATAATAATAATAATAAAATGGGATAAAATTATTTTTTAGATTTAATTGAAATTGATTTTGGGAAAAAGGGGTGAAAATTTAGATTCTAGGGGTGTTTTTGAAAAGAAAATCGAAAATCGGGGGTCAAAACGTAATTTAGAAAAATAGTGCCACGTCAGCAGCCATGGAAGCAGTCCGGTCAGCAGCTCCGGCCAACCAGGACATGCCGCGTGGCAGGGACGTTGACGCGGGAAGCCATGCGGGACAGAGACACGTTGGCGATCCGCGTGCGCGCGATCGGACGGCCCAGATCCGTTCCCACATGCACAGACGGCCCAGATCAAAGGCGCGCGTGGACGGCCCAGATCTCACGTGTGCGGACGGTCCAGATTTGATCACGCACGGACAGTCTAGATCGCATCGCGATGGACGGTCTAGATTTATTTCTAATTTAATCGCGATCGGACAGCCCAGATTAAATTATGATGGATAGCTCAGATTAAAAGGGGAGAGCTATAAATAATCGTATCCACACACAACCCCAAACCCTAGCCGCCAGAACCCTCGCCGGAGAAGATTACTCAGCCATCGGAGGAACCCGCCGCCGCACCAGAGGACTTTCCGGCCGCCAAACGAGGTAAAATTTCTCCCCTTGGCTCATTTTTCGATGTCAAACCTCCATGTGGCCAAATCGGAGCCAAACCACCAGCCGATTGGTCAGAAAATACCACCGAAGTCCAGCGGCACCTCCGCGGGTTTCCTCAGTTTTTACCTCCGATGAGGCCCTTCCCGTTTTCCATTCGATGTAATTTTTATACCACTGTGACCACCATCCTTTTCTCTACAAGTTGACCAGAGCAAAACACCGAATCGCAACTCATGCCAGAGGAGCCGCCGTACCCGAGAGCTTCGCCGCCGATAAGTTTCGGTTTTCTAAAATTTTTTAGCCCACCGAGAGCCCTAGGGGTGTTTTATGACAGGAACTAATGAAAGTTTGGCCAAATTTGGCTAAAAACGTCCAACCCGAGGCGAATCATCGCCGTAGGTGGCGGCACCATCGACAGAGCACCGCGGAGCCGCCGTGTCGGAATTTCAAAATTGGCTGAAAGGGCCCTGGGTCTGATTTGGGGTTTTTTGGGGACATGTGCAGGTACTGGAAGTGTGTTTCTGTTTCCGGAAAAAAATTCAGGGAATCTAGGGACTGCCCGTAGGCGCAGTGATAACCCGATTTCAGACTCTGAAACAAGTAAGAATCTCTCACTCTATTTCCTATCACGGCATTAAAGCCTAATAAATGATAAAATGGTATTTTATGAATTAATAGATATGTATAATTGATTAAGGTTGCTAATAGAGCCCGAATCTGATGTATTTATCGGTATGTTCTTGTTTGATGTATTTTGCAATTTTGAATGCAGTATGGTGTCTGATGTGTTTATTCTATGGTTTCATATACATGAATCACGGTTTC